>NW_027558407.1:0-10918 GCF_052425735.1 Oculina patagonica
TCCTCCTCAACTTGCAAACTTGGGAAGTTTAGTCGGACCAAAGTTGGGGAGTTTGTTCCGAAGTTCGTAATTTGATTGTTTAACCCGCAAAGTAATTGGCTCTTTGTAACGTAGTTCCCAAGAAAACGAGTTTAAATTTGTTTGAATGAATTTTACTGAGAAATAATTGGTTTCTTTCGAAAACTCGCAACTTTTTAAAAACACGCGACTTTTTTCAAAACCCGCGACTTTTTCAAAACCCGCGACTTATTTAAAACCCGCGACCCGCGACCATTAGGGAAACTCAACTTGTCCCTGTTGTTTACGTCGCGTTAATTTCCTTTATTTTAAAATGTTACCCCCTCTTTCGCGTTAATTTCCTTTATTGGGAAGTAATTTTTTCTTCAATTCGCGTTAATTTAAGTCGCGTTAATTTCAAATACCTTAATTAACACAAGCGTTAATTTCCTATAATAAGGTAACACAAGCACAAGAAGAACGAACACGCGCGTTCTTCTCATATTATCTCATTAGAAATCAACATGAGAAGAAAGAGTTTGTTCGTTTGTCTTGTTCTTGTGTTTAGGCTCCTTTGCTTACTATTTTGTGCTTATGATTGAACTTGTATTTATGTCAGTTGTAGGAACTAACCTTAAAGAAATTTGCGGCCTAAATTTTTCGCGTTCGTTGTACCTTCTAATCTTGCCAACTCCAAGCCATCTTGTTCCTTGTTTATTAAAACTTACTTTTATTATTATCTCTACAACACGAAAATATCGAAAAATACTAGTATCATTTTGAGGTTCTTTCGATTTGAAGGTTCTTTTGGCATAACACAATATACGAAAAATCACGTCACACTCATATTCGTTGTATACATTTGCTTGAATAATCTTAGCACCATATTCATGTACTTTTTCAGTGGACACTGTAGGTGATTCAAGCTCTATCCATGAAACAGTATTTTCCGAAGAGTCTGAAGAGTCCGGAGAGTCTGGTGATTACAGCGAGTCTGGCGACTCAGAAGAGTCGGGTGATTCCGGGGAATCCGAAGAGTCCGGCGAATCTGGTGAATCTGGAGACCTTCAAGAGTCAGGTGACGGCGTGGAACTAAAAAAGCGAAGCCTTGTTGATTCCGAAGAGTCGGAAGAATCCGGCGAATCTAACGAATCAGTAGAATCCGAAGAATCCGGCGAATCAGGAGAATCCGGCGAATCCGGTGAATCCGGCGAATCAGGAGAATCTGGTGAATCAGGAGAATCCGGTGAATCCGGTGAATCCGGCGAATCAGGTGAATCCGGTGAATCCGGCGAATCTGGTGAATCAGGAGAATCCGGCGAATCAGGTGAATCAGCAGACGCGGAATATTAAGGTGCGAGTCATTTTGACTGAAGCATTCAACCCTCACCCCACCCCTCCAAAAGACATCATCCCAGATCGAGTCACGTAATTAGGTGTTTCTAGTTATCATTGGGTTCACAGTATTTTTATAACTTTGTAAAAGGGTAGTAAAAAAATGTAGAAATGTTTTTTAAATTGTTAACCAAAGCACTATGAAGACTTACATTCAAGAAGATGCAAGACATATAATGGAAGTCCAAGGAATTTCATATATATTGGCATAGTTGTATGTCATGTGCGAGCTTCAGCTTTAAGACGGAATCCACTAGGAAGTCGAGTAATATTTATTAAAGTTGGACAAAAATCAATTTCCAGAATAATTTAAATCCTATTGCGTTATTTCCTACCCTTAATAAAAGGTAAAGATGTAAGTAATTATCCGTGATAACACCAACAACAATTTCTTATCAGAGTCTGAGAAAATGAATTTCAAAGTTCACAAGGTATAGGCAAAATCTCACGTGTAGCCATTTTGTAAATTCGTCTTAAGCGATTCAGTGGAATTCAGCGGAACTTCAAAATGTGTTTTCGATGTGTGGTGTTGTTAGAAAAGATTTCTTTTGATAAGATATTTGAAGCAGTAACAAAAAAGTTTGCAATAAGGTGGAAATAATTCTGGTACAACAATTTCTTATCAGAGTCTGAGAAAATGATATTTCAAGTTCACAAGCTATGGGCAAAAGCTTACATCTTTTAAGCGATTCAGTGGAATTCAGCGGAACTTCAAAATGTGTTTTCGATGTGTGGTGTTGTTAGAAAAGATTTCTTTCGATAAGATATTTGAAGCAGTAACACAAAAGCTTGCAATCAGGTGTAAATAGTTTTGGTACATAATTTTGTCCAATAACTACTCGAAGTCCTGGCGGATTTCCTCTTAAGCCCGTCATTTTATGCTGAAACTTTTAAGATGTTATGTTTATGGTTCATATTATAATTTTAAGAGTTTGTAACGTATTTTTAGTCAAAATTATTTACTGGCTGGATAAGCTCAATAAAAATATAATTTGCCAATTAGATTTGTTGTCAACGAGTTTATCTTGAAATTCCTTTGTACTGTAAATGTAGTGGTAATTTAATTGGTTTTAAACAACTAAGAAAGGACTGAGAACAAGCGCTATTGATTTATATTTGTTGGAAAACCAAGATAGAAATTCTATTTTAAAGTAACGCTCTACCAAAGAGATGTATTTTTTCAATATTATAAAAAGTCATGTTAATAATAAACAGAAGATACACAGTCATCTGCGATGTTCATGTCAGAGCCGGACTAATCCAGCATATGACTATTTTTAGCGGTGTTTGACAGATTTAAACTATAAACCCCAGCGTACACTAACTACCGACACATCGCAAGTACTAGTTCCATTTGTGGAAATAAAGAAAGGGAAAAAAAGTACAAAAACGGAAGTCCCAACTTTTATGAAACTAAAACCAACGCATCTATAAAAGTTATCCATAACGTATGATCGCCAACGAACACATTGAAACAATCTATCATAACGCTTTGACGTTAGCAGCAGTAGTAGTGCCCCCTGATAGACCACATGCTGTCCAATTTAGAAATAATTTGATGAAAAAAATTCCGATGGCAGCCAAATCCAATTTGGCTGTCAGAGGAATTTTTTTAATCTAATTATTTCCAAATTGGACAAGTATGTAGTCCTGTTACATATTGGATATTATTGGCTCATATCTGTCATATGTTGATTTTTCTTAGATTTGATTGGCTAAGACAAAACTGTCCAATTATATACATATATATATATATATATATATACACCCGTTTTCAGAAACGTTTTCATCTAGAGAGATATATATATAGGTAGTTACTTTTGTTTGCATGCACGAGCGCGCTTGCGAATGTCACACTTTATATTGTTGTATGTGTGATGAGCATCACCTAAGTGAGAAAAACATCCTTTTGTGTAATTTAGACGAGAGCGAATATGCAATGAATATGTGTAGCGTAAGTTTCAAAACGTTGTTCCTTGATAGGTTGTATGAGTGCTTAATGCGCCATGTTTTTCTAGAAATGCCAGCTCCTCTCAGTAATGATTTCCGTTGGCGAATTATATGGCTAGTTTTTGGCCTTCGGAAAACTTCTGAGGAAACTTCAAGATTACTTCAGGTGACAAAAAAAACTGTCTTCAATGTCTTACGTCGATTTCGAAGATACGGAAATGTTCGCCCGTCACGAATTGGAAGGCCGAAGAAATCTGCTGTCGTATGCATCTTCAACTTGGTTGGATGTGTTCACTATGGTTTTTTGGTTGCTTGCACCAATAAAGCCTACGTTGACATCATCCAAACAGATGTCTTCATCGCCAAAATATGCTTTTGTCAGCTCAAAAAGCCTTCCTTTAAATTCGCCGGCATCCACGCACTCGTCGAAGTCTTGGACCATTTGGCGAGTGAAGGTCCGCTTATCACTAGCGTCGTTATATATCCTAACCGTGGTCATGTAGTCCGACATTTTCACGCTGATACTTTTCACGCTGATACTTGTTCAAAAACCGAATACATTACAATCGAGATCTTAATTAACTTACCGTATTTACTCGAATAAGCGCCGCCCCCGAATAAGCGCCGCCCTCGAATAAGCGCCGCATTTCGGACAAAAATGTTAATAAGCGCCGCCCTCGAATAAGCGCCGCAGTCCCGATGCGGCGCTTATTCAAGGAAATCCGTTTAAACTAAAAACAGCACTACAGAGCAAGTCTAAAACAAAACTTGGATATTTCTTTCCATCAAAAGCGATATTTTGCAGTTCAAAGTGATTGTTTTACCGCTCGCCCATAAGTTTTTCTATCCAACATTCTAACAATATGTAGTTCTGTAAATGTTGTGAAGGCCGCGAGCTTTGCCAAGACAGCTAACGCCACTTCTCTCTTCAGCAAGAGACGAATACTGACAATCAAAAGACGCTATTTCAATTTATGTAAAGGTTTATTAATTCTTTGTGGCGTAGAAATTTTTAATAAGCGCCGCCCTCAAATAAGCGCCGCCCTCGAATAAGCGCCGCACTTGAGGCGCGAAATATTTAATAAGCGCCGCGGCGCTTATTCGAGTAAATACGGTACACCATTATGTGCGGTTAAAATAAATTCAGGCGTTCAAAAGTCCCATTGTGGGATCCTGTTATTTCTCATGTGCTTTTCACCATTCAAGGGCTCTGGCTGGGGAAATTAGTACTATTGTTTAAGGGCCCCATTCAGGGAATTTGTTATGGCTTGTTTTTAGCCGAGTTTATTCAGGGGCCCGCAGTGGGAAGTTTGTTGCGCCTGGGTTTGTTTTTCCACCATTAATTCTTAGTTTCCATTCCGCGTTTTCGACTACATTGTGCTTTTGAACATTTGTGTGTCTTGAAATGTATTTAGTGTTTTGACTTTATTTTCCTGTCGCAATTACGTTTGCTAGTATTACATCATTATTGACAGCACCGGTTTTGTCGAAAATATTTTGTTTTTAATTGTAATTAGACTTCTTTTATTCTTCAAACATTTCTTTTAGCATTACGTAACATTATTTTGTAATTAGGTTAGCATTCTTATTTTTTAACAGTTTTATATTTGACTCTGCAATATTATGTAATCCCCGCAGGAATTTAGACAAAATTGTATTTAAGAAACCATTTCTATCTTTGTATCCACGCGCTGTAAACTGATAAAGGTCGTACGACCGAAACGTTTTTATTAAATTTTTATATTTTACGTCATCTTAGCCAGAAGTTGTCCGTCCTTGGTCTTTTTCTTCAATTTCTATCATTATATATATTTAGAAAATAGCACAAAGTAAATACGTGCGCTGATTGGTTAAAAATTGTGTTTCTATAACTCGATGGAGACACAGACAGTTGTCGTAGACACGGCAATCAATATTCACGGCGCTAAAATAAGCAATGCAAAAATAACAACTAATAATTGTGCCAAATTTTAATGTCACAGCTGACAAAAACCAGGTTAAGACTAAATGTAACGATTTGTGTACTGAAGGCTTGTAAAGACTCAGGAGATTGTGGACATTAGAACTGATTCGTTTTAATGAGATCGCCAACCCGAATGTCACACAACAGGGAAGCCCATTGCGTAACAATAAAGTAATCACATGACAATCATGGGGCATCTCGATACACCCTTCCTCTTATACAAAAATGAAGAACAAAACACAATATTTCGACATTCCCTAAATATAGTCCAATGCTCAATGTCATTGCTGCTAATCAGTGTCCCATGTTCCATGTCATAGCTGCTAATCAATAAATGCTCAATGTCATTGTTGCTAATCAATAAATGCTAAATGTTCCCATCTGCATCTAAATCAAGGTGTAACATAATCATTCATCCAAGATGGGGGGTGACAGCTCCGGCTGGACCTGCAGGGGCTGGGAAGGGCCGAAGAGCTCTGCGGCATTGGCGCTTCCGCAGGCTCACTTGAGTGAGGTGTGGGTGTGGCCACTTGTGTGGGTGTGGCCTGGTTCTGTTCCCCTGGGACTGTTAGGGTCAGGTCAGGGTCCACCTGCTGGTTATCCTTGTTTGGGGCTTCATCTGACATGATCAGTTGACGGCGGTTCCGTCTGTAAACAGAATCGCCGATCTGCACTTTATAGCTTCGCGGACCAGCCTCACCGACACAGGTGCCTGCCGTCCATGTGGTGTTCCCTGGCAGTCGCATACGCACAGATTGTCCAGTTGCGATTGGCTGGAGTGGCTTAGTGTGGCTGTTGTAGAAATGCTGCTGCCGACGCTTCATGCCCATCATGGCTCTGGTTTCTCCTTCTGTCGAGTGTCGTGGCTGAAGCAATGTACCGGACACCGGCAACAAGGTCTTGCAACGGCGACCGAAGAGGCGTTGTGCTGGACTGGTTCCAACACCTTCCGTTGGTGTATTTCGCCAATCAAGTAGGGCAAGGTACTCAGACTGACCGGATGCTTTGCACTTTTTGAAGAGGCGCTTGACCGTCTGAACAGCATTCTCAGCCTTTCCATTGGATTGTGGGTAGCGAGGCGACGATGTGTTGTGCTCAAAAGACCAGGTTTCTGCAAAGGCTGCGAATTCAGCTGATGCAAATTGTGCACCGTTGTCCGTAACAAGGACATCGGGGATACCATATCTTGCGAAAACTTCTTTCATCTCTTTAATAACACTTCTGGATGTCACGGAGTTAATGCGGGCTACTTCAATGAAGTTGCTGTAGTAGTCTGTAATTACTAACAATGTACGGCCGTCCAGTTCACAGAGATCTGCAGCCAACTTTGACCATGGTCGCGCCACCATTTCATGTGGCAGTAGAGGTTCTTTGCCAGGAGCACTTCGATGTGCGAGGCAGACATCACACTTGGATACATACTCCTTTAGTTCTGTAGCCATACGAGGCCAGTAGAGGGTATCTCGAGCTCTCCGGATGCAACCTTCTATGCCTATGTGAGAGGCATGTGTGACAGCCATGAGTTCCTTCCGTAAAGCTGCTGGAACAACCAACTGCTGCCCTTTGAAAACGAGATCCCCCTGGACTGTCAATTCATCACGAAAGTCGAAATATGGGTACAGACATTCTGGGGTTTCCTTCCGGGTACCTGGCCAACCATTCTGTATGGTCTGGCGTAGTTGCTGTAACACTGGATCGTCCGCTGACGCATGTTTGATTTGCTGCCATCGTGCTTTGCTTACAGGGAGTAAGATTCTGTGGTCGATGTCCTCTAGCTCTTGTGAGAAGTGACAGGAATTGACTTCAGGGAGGTATGCTCGACTAAGGGTGTCTGCTAAGAACATCTCTTTTCCTTTCTTGTAGTTGATTCTCAGGTTGTACTTCTGTGTTTGCATCAGCATGCGTTGCAAACGTTTAGGTGCTGAATGGAGAGGTTTGAGTGCAATGTTCTCCAATGGCTTGTGGTCAGTTTCGATCGTAACCATGTCACGGCCAAATATGTATGCCTCGAACTTGTTACAGGCAAACACGATTGCTAACATCTCTTTCTCAATTTGGGCATACCTAGTTTCTGCAGGTGTAAGTGCCCGAGATGCGTAAGCCACTGGCTGACCGTTTTGTGTCAACGCTGCTCCTAATCCAGATTGCGAAGCATCACACTGAATTGTGACTTCTTCCTTCAAATTGTAGTACCGAAGCACCGGTGTAGTGGTGACGGCTTTCTTTAATGTGTCCAACGCTGTCTGTTGGGGACTTTCCCATAGCCAAACCACGTCGTTTTGAGTCAGCTCTCGCAGTGGCTTGGTTATATCGGAGAGATGCGGCAAAAACTTGCTTAGGTATTGTGCTAGACCTAACAGCCTCTGTACTCCAGCTTTGTCTGTGGGAGCAGGCATCTCAATTATGGCTCTGACTTTGGATGGGTCTACGCGCAAACCTTCATCTGTGGCTATGTGCCCAATGAACGGCACCTCTTTCTGCCTGAGGGTAAACTTCTCTGTGTTAAGGACGACTCCTTGGGCTTCGCAACGCTGTAGAAATGCCATAAGGCTCTGGTCATGGTCGTGAACGGCTTCCAGATGGGTGTGTCCAAATCCAACAACCACAAAGTCATCTGCGATGACCTCCACACCCTGCAGACCTTCAATAAGTTCATGCATTCGTCGCTGGAATACTTCTGGGGCCGAGCTGATTCCAAAAGGCATTCTTTTCCACCGGAAACGTCCAAAAGGTGTTTGGAATGTGGTAAGGTATGATGACTTCTCGTCTAACACAACATGCCAGAATCCACTGCGAACATCTAACTTTGTGAAAACTTTAGCCCCGTGAAGGCGTGTAGCGACGTCCTCAATGGTGGGGAGGGGGTAATGTTCGCGAAGGATTGCTCGATTCAGGTCCTTCGGATCCAGGCAAATTCGTAACTTGCCATTTGCCTTGGGTACTACAACCATTGAGTTAATCCAGGCTGTAGGGGTTGTCACGGCTGTGATGATGTCTTGCTGCTGAAGGTCATCTAATGTCTCCTTGAGCTTGTCTCTCAATGCCACTGGCACCCGGCGGGGTGCATTCTGCACTGGGTCTGCTTCACTGTCAATTCTGATGCGATATTCACCTTCCATCTGGCCAACATTTTCTCTGAAGACTTTGGGATACTTTCGGAGGAGGTCTTCTTTGGAGAGGGGAGATTGGTTTGTTACCTCGCCCTTTGTGCTGTCTAAAGTGTAAACAGGGAAACTCCCAGTGTTCGGTTTACGTAGTTCATCATTGTCCATGTACTTGATAATCTTCATTTCAATACATGCTTTTCTTCCCAAGAGCGGCCGTATTTCGGTACTGTCTACCAGTTTACAGTCGAGAAAGCCCTGGTAGTCACCACGACAGACGTGAATTTGAACTTCGCCTACTACAGGAATTTTCGAGCCACCATACGCTACGATCGCTGTCTGATATTGCTTCACATGCTCGAGGGTGACGTCTTTGGTCGCTTTCTTGTAAAGGTGTACAGGAATGACGTTGCATTGAGCGCCTGTGTCTGGTTGGAAACGTAAAAGGTTCCCTGACTTCAGCTTGAGAGTTACTAGCTGAGAATCATCGAGCTGTATTGCAGCGATATCGGAGATGCAATAAATTTCGTCACACTCGGTGTCTTCGGTTTCCTCGAGGTCAACAACTCTTGCTGTTTGGCTAATTTTGTTTCTATCGGCCCACGCTCCGCCCATGCACATGGCTGCGAAATGATTGTATTTTCCACACTTAGCACATCTTCTTCTAAATGCTGGACAGCTTTCCCTCCTCTTCAAGTCGTGTGCTTTTCCACAGTTCCCGCATTCCTTTGCAGCGGCGTTGTTGTCTTTTTGTGCTGACTGAAACCTGAAACCATTTCTTTCGCCGCTTGCACGAGGTTCTCTCTTGCTCGGATGATTTACGGCGTTCACTTGCTTTGTTTCAGGATTTTCTTCGACAACTTTCATCTGCTCGGCTGTGCTCTCTGATGTGCGGCAAATCTCGTCTGTTTTCTTCAGCGTTAGATTCGTTTCGCGTAACAGCTGTCTTCGAACCTTTGCATCTCTTATTCCAAATACCAGACGATCTCGAAGAAGTTCTTCTGGCGTAATTGTATCGAAGCTACAACCCTCGGCTAGCTTGCGTAGTGCCGTTCTGTATTGATCGTAGGATTCTCCAGGTTCTTGCACCCTGCGGTTGAATCTGTAACGCTCGAAGGGTACATTTTGTTGCGGTTTGCAGTACGTGGCGAACTTCGTCAAGACTGGCTCAATTTTCTCTTTGTCGCCCGCGCGCGCCCAATCTGTAAACGTTGAATACACTTCTCGAGCCTCCTCGCCTATCACTGTTAGTAGAGTGGCAACTTGGATTTTCTCGTCCTTCTCGCTCAGCTCTGTAGCTAAAGCATAGTTTCTCCACGCTAGTTCGAATTTCTTCCATTTCTCGGCCGCGTTTGCATCGTGAATTTCAAGCGACGGAGGTGGCGGCAAATGTGATGTCGCCATTCTTTAACAATGTTCCACTAAGGTATCTAGACGAAAGTTCGATCCCGTCGCTGCCACCATGTAACGATTTGTGTACTGAAGGCTTGTAAAGACTCAGGAGATTGTGGACATTAGAACTGATTCGTTTTAATGAGATCGCCAACCCGAATGTCACACAACAGGGAAGCCCATTGCGTAACAATAAAGTAATCACATGACAATCATGGGGCATCTCGATACACTAAACAAATATTTGCACATTTTAAAACAAGCGAGTAAGATGTTTACAGAGCCCGCTACACATTCAAAAATAGTCTGTGAAAGAAATTATCGAAGCGGCTGACCTTTCAAAGAAGTATATGAATTGGCGCAACTTCACTCCATTCTAGGCTTTGCAGCACTTCAGAACTATTCACAGCTCCTCAACTGGACAAGATATTCGTCCAGAATGCCGAGTCAAACTTCTTTTAACAGAAAAATAATTCACTTTCACCTCCAAGGTTCGAGTCGCTCGATCGTCGGTCGTCAAACCATTCGGTTAGTTCGATGAAGCGAAATAAAACAGAATAAAACCACAATTCTTGACTCCTTCCAGTGCTGGACTTCAGTTAAACCATCGACTTAGTTATTTCTCATAATTACGTTAACTTTGGGGCCTGTTTTCTTTGTTTGTTTGGCCAAACAACGGTGAATTTTAGCCTTGAAGCAAATGTTGAACAGTTGATTTATTTCTGTTCATCGACTCCCGTACTATGATTGGTTGATTACTGTTCATGACGTAAAACCGCGAGGTGAAGAGAATCTACGTTTTGATGTTAAATAAAGCGCTAAATATTACTTTGATGTGCGTTATTTTCTTTGTGCTGTTTTCTAAAAGAAATAGAAAACATGTTTTCCGTGTTTCTATCGAGTTATAGAAACACTCGTGAAAGTTTGGGAGAACTCGAAAAAGCTGTGGAAACACTCGTCTATCGACTCGTGTTCCCACAGCATTTCTCGTTCTCCCAAACTTCCACTCGTGTTTCTATAACTCGATAGAAACACGGAACATGTTTTCTATTTCTTAAATATATATATATATATATATATATATATATATATATATATATATATATATATATATATA
>NW_027558408.1:0-10925 GCF_052425735.1 Oculina patagonica
AGGATAAAAATTCGCCATTGCTTTCTCTGCCATCTTGTTAATACGACACTGAGAGACGACTGGTCTGGGGCATGTTTTCAACTGAATACAACTACTATGATTCCATACAGGCACGTCTCACAGAGGGAATTAGGCATTGGACCTCAAATATTTGAAATTAATCTGCAATACAAAGCGCGTACGACATGAGATTGTCCAGTGATTAAGCTCAAGAGAGGATATCCTTTCTTCTCAATTTCTGTTCGCAGTTGGTAGTTTTAAATTATTCAAAAGTTATCAAAATTCTTGGAAATGATTGGTTGTCAACAAGCTCGATATGAGACAGCTGATACGTCCAATGCATGATTTTATGAATACCAAGGCCAAACTCGACTGTTCACCTTTTCATTTTATTTTTTGCTGTTCAGTGTTGAATTGTTGTTTGTAAATTCTTTTTTTCTTAAATTTTGTTATAGTTATGTTTAATGGTAACAGGACTTCTGGTCGTCCAATTCAGATTTCCGTCTGTAATCATACGGAATCATGATTAACAAATCGGGTGATTGAAGGCCGACTTTACTCAGTCGGTTTAATAACCTAATCCACGGTATGAAAACAGGAACAGATGGCTGCAGTTCATTGATAAATCTTGCGGATCCTGACTGAATATGGTAGCAACCAACAGTCTCGGGAACATTCAAGAGAACATCAAACAATGCAATTAAAAGTTTTTCTTTGTGTTTTTTTGCATGTTCGTTTGTTTTTTTGTGCAAGAAGATTAACCTTGTCGGAGTAGGAATGGCCTTTACACCTGATTGCAAGGAAACCTTGTAATGAGTGAACAAATCCAGTTGTTTCCAACAGTAGTCGTGCAAAAGTTTTCGTATATAACGATAAGTGTTGTTAACGAAAGAGGAATTTAAATCTTAAAAGTTCTCCATAAGACCCAAATACTGTTTGAGTTTTAGTGTTTCGGAAGGCAGTTGAGTCACAATTTTCCCCCTTTGTTGTTGTTGTTCATAAAACGGTTGATTTTCCGACCTCATTTCATGTGCGAAATCAGACGGAATGGATGATTAATTGTTCTAGATTTACTTGAAGGCTGGACCAAATATCCTGCATATTAAATGTGTATGTTCGTTGAAAAGTATTTGATATTGAACTACTGATCTCAGAATATAAGCATTATATGTATCGAGAAAGGCGCGGTACGATAACGCGAGTTAAACGTATAAATCTAGATAGCTTAACTCACTAAAGTAAACTTATAAAGATAAGACACTTTAATTCCCTAAAAATCTATGCATGTGGTCGCTTTTATGAATTTTTCAGTCAGGCAGATCTATAACATGGTATTCAACAAACTTTGAAACTGTTTTGGGGGTCTAAATGTTATTTGATTCTTTAACGTTAGTGGTTTTCGAGTTTTCAAAATTTTATTATGTTAATAACACGTTTCGGCAGGTTTTCTGTTTTTTAACTTCGCGAACGTTCGTATTGCCACAAAGCCCGGAGCGACATTTTTTTTCTGATCGGCCAAGACGTTTTTAATGGCTCTATGAAAAACTAACGTGCAAGTGATAAAAAGCAATGTCTATAAATATATGATAAACTTTTATGCTGCAAAAGAAGCTGACCGCATAGTATGTTCCAAAAAAAATCGTATATATAATTCGAATATGATAATTATAACAACACAAAAAAAGTTGTTTAGAGAATTCATCACATACTGACTATTTTATTCTGCAAGGTTTATGCTAGGAATAAATCGTGTAAAGACATAGCAGTATAATATGTTAGCCGAGCTTGAAAACGATTGTTGTGGCCGATAAATAATCTTAAGTACATCACTTACGTGAAGTAGTCAGGAAAATTGCGGCTTATACTAATGGACACTGAATGGAACGTCGGCGTGGGCTGTATCAGGCCATAAACACGCTGAGCAAAGAACACCATATGGCCGGTCTTTAAACTGACGTATCTAAGTTAGTTTGCAGGAAAACATTTCGCTTCTTTTTCAAATTTGCCACTGTAAATACAATATGATTTCTAGTGTCAAGACTTGCGGAAAGACAAGGCATGTATCAACGTTTAAGAGCTGCCTAAATCGTTTCCACTGTTCAAATAAGTGTCAGCATATAGCTAACCGCATTTTCCACAGTTCATCTTCATTGTAGAATACCAAGGCTTGCAATGCACGGGTCTGAGTTATATTGTCTGATAACTGCTTGCTTGTCAGTTTGCAGTAGCGTGGCTGGCACAGATAGATGTGTTAGAGATCTTTTAGTTCCAAATACTCCTAAAGCTGCTTCCTTATATCTCTCCTCGTACGTTTTGGCCTGTTCACCCTCGCGTTCATAGGTGATTAAAATTTCTGGCGTCAAAAACGACATATTTTTTCTCCTAACTTTTCCCGGGTGAGTTGTAGTGTTCAATCCTCCATTCACCTGGCTCTCTCTCAAAGCATTCGGTATTTGTCCTTCACTCTTTGAGCACAGCATTATGCCGCATGTTAGATTTAAACATGAAATCAGTGCTACCACGGGGAAGATTCGCCTCCGATACTGTTAAACGTCAACCGAATGGCTGTGCTGGCGAAATATATCTACAGACGACTCTCGTGGATGAGACGTTTCCTAACAACCCTGCAACCGCCGATGAATGGAATTGAGGAGAGTTTCTATTTATAAGCATAAACATGGACAATACAAATTATAATTCGTAACAAAAAGCGTCTGTTCACTTGCGAAAACTCACGATCATTTGACGATCTCACCCGAAGTTGTGACGTAGGTCTTCCGAGTGACGTCGACAACGACGCACGATTGCCGATCGGTGTCGAGAGCGGTCCTATGGCGCGTCGTTTAATTAATATCGTCATATCCTTCACTGATGCGAATACCCTAAAATTTTAATAACATTGTTCTTTATTTTGACTCCGATTTTAGCTTTGGTGTAATCTGAAAACTTCCGAATGGACTGAACATAGCAACGAATTGTAAATACAGCTTGTAACAGCAAAAATAAAGAGTTAGATCATATGCACGCAGAAAGCGTGCGTTTGTTAACATTCGCCTGTAGTCCTGTCAAAATATTGAATTTGCAGCATGTTGAAGTCTGTCAAACTTGACACTCAAGCCAATCACGTCAATTTCTCAGTTGAAAGCAAATATAATCTTTTTCGATCGTCAGTTGACATAATTTACCCAACATTCAAATGCATGTAATCATATCTAGAGGAAACAAAACACAACATTAGGTGAAAATTCGTCAAAAGCTAATGTACTTATCTTTCATTAAATTTTTGTGCTCAGAAGAAATATCATTGCCTTAAATGGTGTCAAAGGATCCTGTCGCGTATGCGCGTATTCGTATATTACAACACTACTGATCTTTTTTATTATAATTTTTTCACCGAAACACATTCCGATTCCAAATGCTCAAAACGACGCGGATAGGGCATGCATTTCTCTTCAAAGATAGAAATCAGAACATTATGCATCTCAAGTAAAAGGTTTTTAATGGATTGGATAAATCTGAGGCAAATATCTGCAACGATAACCAACGCACCGGTCAATACGACTTTTGTCACAGCATGTAGCGTGGCATAAAATACCGCTGTAGGCGTTCGAAAACAACAAGGGCGATGACATCCAAATTATATTGTATACCTGTCACGGCTTCAACCGAACGTATTGACTGTAAATTCGCGTTTTGACTGTTAAGTGTCAGAAATATCTGCCCAAGTTTTTGCGCAAGCAAAACATGCTTCGTCAATTTCAAAACAATCGTGCGCCGAAGTTTTATTAACCACCTGCCCTCGTTGCTGTAATAAATCGTGAATTTTTTTTTTATCAGATAAATTCTGACTGATTTTCATGCAATTTTTAAACGAGTAAAATCCGACGGTCTGCACCGGTGATTTTTCAATCAGAATATTCGTGATTCAGGTTTTAATTTTTTATCCGAGACGTCTCGATAATTCTAACTATAGTCTAAACACAGTCGTTTTACGACGTATGCAAATGTAAGAGCTGTCCGCATATTGTTGTTGTTACGAATCCTTTTTCCTGTTCATTCTCGTACATAATTAAATTCATCCTTGGCCGTTTATTGATAGTCTTGATACGTCGGCTCTGTGAGAGGGAATAGAATGATAAAGCGCTAATGACTAAATCCGGAGCGTCGCGTCATCGGTGACTCAGTTTTGCATTCGCGTCAGTTATCAACTAAGATTTCACGCTGGGCTCACAAAACTAGAAAGGAAAGGATATGGCTGTTTTGTTTGCAAAAGCTGAAATAAAGCGTCACAAAATTTCGCGTCGCCAAATAACCTCTTAAATTGAAGTGAATGTAAATTTTATAAGCAATTCCTAATGTAGCTTAATGTCTTTTGGTAGATATCGCATAGACAATCGAAAACATGCAAAATAAGAGAATTCCTTATCGCTTGTTTTGTTCATTTTACGATCTATTTTCAGCGCTCATGGACTCGATTTAATCAAAGAAGCTTATCTATTTTTAGAGAAATACTAATTCTGGAAAGCCAGATATTTCTTGAAACACAAATAACATGAGAAGCTCTTTCGGGGGCGTCAAACAAAACTGATCTCAAGACAATCATACGGAAAACAGTTTTACTTCGAATCAGATTCGGATTTTAAGCAAAATTGACCCGTTTAGACTCAGTTGGTTATAAAAGAATAGGAAAATGATCTGATCTTCGATGTAATGAAACAGTTGAAGAAATCAGTGAAAATATAGAAAAAATAGAAGATCGAACGGGGGTAATTGGAATGACTATAGCCTGGTTTTCACTTGCGACGCAAGCACAAGCGTAATGATAACAGCTCTTATTTCACCATGAAAACGGCTTGACGCAAGCAAAAGCGCATTGCATTTTGACCCTTTTGCATGTGCTTACGGCAAGCACAAGCACGAGGATCAGTTCAGTTCCTTTTCGCGTGCTTTCGATTATGCTTGCGCTTGTCCTTGCGTCGCTAGTGAAAACCAGGCTTAATATGGGAAGACGCGAAATTGAATACTAGAGAGTATTATGCAAAACCTTTTGTGTCTTATTTGAATATTATTACAGATCCGTCAACTGGAATTATTGCGTGATTACTATACATCTGTTAGAATTGGAAATATATCATCTCTGTGAACTACGGATATTAAATGTATGTAAATGAGACTGAACTCGAAAGATCTTCTAATCTTTCTTTAATTTTCAATTTTTTCAAATGTTTCATTACATCGACCATCAGGTTGGAGCGACAACATCGAATAATTTGAAATATTCCTTGCGAGTATTTCTAGAAAAAGGAAGCGTTGTAATATTTCAGTTGTTATTTAATAAACCAGAAAACAGTAAGTCCAACGCCTCTTTTGATCCCCTCTCTAGAACCAAAATATTAGACGATCGCGAACGTCTGCGGTGATTGGGCAATCACGATCGTTTGAATCACCCGTGTTCTATCCTTTTAGCTTCTCTTTCCCTTCTTCGCCGTAAAACTGCAATAACTGAGAAGATAGGAGGCCACGAGTTTTGCTCTTTCATTGAAGGCTGCCATTGTGTTGGATCTAGAGCTAAAATGATTGTAAAACGTAGGTCTTCGCTCATACCAGGCGATCGGGACGATTATATGAAAATCCCCGATTGCTTCCATTGCCTACGATCGTCTCAGTAGTTGCAAACGATCGAAACGAAACGACATGACCCATCTGGGTTGTTTCTATCTCCCGCCAACACATATCGAGCATATCTATACCTGACTCCTCCCCAGTCGTCTTTTCAGTCCGTCCTGAGTCCAGGGAGACTGGGTCAAACTGAGCACGGAGGGACGCGTGGGAAGGAAGAGAAGAAGCGAAGGAGACGACTGGCAGATTTCTTCCTTCCCATCACCCCTTGGGCTCTCCAACCACGAGTCAGTATCTATACCAAAGCAATACCAAAGATACCCGGAATCTCAAAGGAAAACCCGAAAATTTTAATAAAACTCTGTATTAATAATCTAAATACATTAAATTATTGTGTTCTTGTACGTATAAATATTGTATAACAAGAATTAAGTATAACAGCATCAAAATATCTGTAACAGTTTGAGTAGTATAAACTGACCTGCCGTGCACTACCGGCAATTTCTTAAAATTCTTAAATTTTGCAAAAATCCTTGCAACAGAGCGTAAAAATAAAACTATTTTCTCACACTAAAATTGCCTGTGTACAACAAGAGCAATGTAATTAGAAGCACTGTACTCTTCGCATTAAAATTGAAGATGTAGTGCGCAAAATGTACACTAAAGACCTGGCAAAACGAGGAAACATGTTTCCAGAAACACTCTAGCGCGCGCATGTTTCCCCAATGTTTCCCAGTTTTTCCACACGGGAAGCATTGTTTCCAGCGTCAATTTGTTTCCAAGAAGCAAAATTTGCTTCTGCTATGCATCAGAAACATTTCCTGTTTCCGCGCGGTATGGAAGCATGGCAAAACGAGGAAACAATTATGGAAACATGTTTCCAGCATGTTTCTGGAAACATAATTCCTCGATCTGCCGGGCATTAAAACGTGCGTAAGTTTATAAGTATCTTTAACTACGTCAGTCACACGGTTTACCCATAACGCCAGATATATCTGATCCCTCCCCCCTCGATGCTGATGGCCGTCATCGGTGTAGCCACGACAAATATATTTGTCTTTCACAAATCATACACAGCGTCGATTGGCACGAGATTTAAATTACAGATAAGCCAATAACTTACTGTTTAAATATATAATTAGACCAAAAAATGTTTCATTTAAAAATGACGTTTTCCTAAGTAACTTAACATTTCGTAAACCCGTTACGGAAAGAACACTGTTAGAAAATATGAACCAGCATCACAAAATGTAGACATGCGCTGAACATGATCATTTATCTCATTTAGTTTGAAAAATTACTTCTGGCTAATGGAAATATGGTGGTTCATAAATGATCATATTCCTCAGATGATTATCATCTCTCTGTTTGAAAATGTCTTATTTAGCCAAGAAAATAGTATATTTATTTTTAATAACTTATGTCGAAATTTTAAATTTTTTTTAATAGTTCATTTCATGTTTATGACCGCGAACTTTGAATTAAAGCGATTTCACAATTAATGTCCAAACGGACAACGAGGGAAAGTTCGCGAAGGGCAGTTTCCACTTTAAATAGTTCCCTTAAACAAGGTGTCCCTATATTTGATTGACAATCTACCCGTCTTACTCCCCGTCACAATTTTCCCCAGACTGCTGACATAACACTATAAAGTAAGTCCGCGTGTTGTCAACTACCAAACACGTCCCACGATTTACGGAAGCCCTGCCAGTTCCAGTACTGCTCGGTCTGCATCTCAGTCAGGCGAGATATGGTGCGTTCAAACGCAAAGATTTCTTCCTCGGCCGTGAAAATGGCGCTTGATTGAGCATCGGACTGTAAAATACAAACATTGAGGACAAGGCATATCAATTCTCACTGCTAAACTGATCGTCTTCCTAGATACAGGGTTCGTACACTTTTATAGGCCAAAAATTCAAGGACTTTTCAAGGACTTTTTCCACGAAATTTACCCCAATTCAACGATTTCCAGTCTTTTGTGCCGTTGATGTGCTTGCTGAAGAACTAAAAAATCGCTTATTTTGGCAGTCTTCCCATTGCCTTGAAGCCTTTTGACGTTCAATAAAAAAAAATCAAGGTCTTTTAAAGACCGAAATTCCAATTTCAAGGACTTTCAAGGCCTTGAATTTTTATTTTGAGATTCAAGGACTTTCAAGGTCTTTTAAGGCACGTGCGAACCCTGTAGATATAGACACCATGCAGAATTTCCAGAAATTATTTTACAAACAGTGAAAAACAAACAAAAACATGCGGCGTTGCTCACAGCTGATAAGTCGAGGTCGTCCATTAGTTTTCGTTTGAATTCATCGTCGTTCGTGGTCAGCGGAGTTGCGTTAAAAAGATCCCCAAGTGAGGTTGCTGCTGAACATATAAGACGAATCTAAGAAAATAAAAACGAGACATGCACTTTAAAAGTTACAGCAAAACCAATAATTATTTAACAACAAATAGTCATAATTTGCGTTAAACATCTATAGAGGTCAAGCAGGCGTGAACAAGATTCAGAATAGACTAAGAATTACAGATTCAGAATAGACAGCATTATTAAAAGATATAGTGTGTGTTAAATAAAGAAATTTACTTAAAACTCGCCACGGTATATTGCAATTCCTGAGTTTTGATTGGTTTACAGGTCATGGTATATGAGGTCCAGCTCATATAACATGGACCACGAACATGGTTGGTGTACGAGTCAGTGAGAACAGCTGGGGAGCTCAATAATGCAATTCTTTGGGTGTTTTAATAAAACAGTTATTCCACTCGCACTTGTTGGATATGAGATAGTTACAGCCAACGAGGCGCGTACCATCTCATATCCAACGCGCGCTCATGGAATTGTTAAGTACCAACGGAGCAACTCAATCATCGGCAAAGGTCTTTTTATATGGAAGACACTAAGCGTACAACGTAACGTCAAAACATTGGTAACGTAGGATGTAACATATATTTAATCTAATGCTAAGAACTGAATGCATTAAGCAATTTGTCTTACCCTGTTATCATAGAGAGCGTCAATAAGCGTGATGAATCTCCTGGCCTCTGTTTTTTGATGCAATGTCATTCTAGGAATGTCCCGTAAAACGATAATATCGAAGTTTTCACACAGAGCTAAATAATCCGCCGCTCCTAGAGGCTGAAAGAACAAAAAGCAGAGAACACTTATCACTGACTTAAATCACCCAAGAATTTTTCGGTTGCGCTATTGGTTAAAATCGGTCAGGTGGTCTGTCACGTGTGATTGGCCAAACAGAGATACGCCTGTTTCCTATTGGTTGTCGAAACATAATCAGAGCTAGTCTGACAGGCGGGAAAATTGCACACGTGGTCCCTTGCTTCCTGGTTGCCTGAGAAGTTTAGAAAACCATCAAAAAGACATAAGAAAGTCACACGTATGTCGCATTTCCCGCCTTGAACGAGCGACAGCTCAGATGGCGTATCTTAAAATATGTAGCCTCAAATTCTTCAAGATCGTCATTTGTAATCCATTTTAATCTTCTCCAATCAGGCCCATCCTCGTTCATTTGTGGTTAAATCGGTCCTCTTTGGCGTTTTTCTTCCTTAGTAAGCCACTATTTTCAGCAAACTATTCATTCAAAAAGTGCTATTTGCATTTGAAAATACTGCCGCATTAGCTACAGTTGCAAGCCACTTCGGGACAGTCCAATCACAGTGGAAAACTAACGCAAAGATGTCACTAAAAACGTCAAAAATTAATCAAAAACGTTTATAGCGACTGTTAGTAATACATTTAAAGAAATGTTAAGCGTTACCCGTGCACAAAGCTCTTCAAATGTGAAATCAGCAACTCTGCCACATGTGTGTGGTGCGGTTAATTTTCTTGTACCCAGCACCTGTATGGTCTTAGGACCTGGGTTGCACTCAGTGTCTTCTGTTTGTGAAATAATACAAAAGACGTATTGGTTAGGTTACAGTACTTGACTTCTACTTACTGCAAAGACTGCATTTCCAGTCAATCAACCCTGCTATACCTGTTGAAAGGTCCTGCTTATTTTCATGCAATATATCAAACAGGAGAAAGAGTGTTTCATCACATTTTCCACACCAAGAAGAGAGTTGAAAAAATGACGCGCAACGGAGTTTTTTTAAACGAACTTCGAGGTGCTTGGAAATGCGCCAAACCGATATCTCCAGTGTTTTATATACACCGCCCTATACCGCCTTAAGAATGTCATTACGTGCACTTTGATAAAATAAGTATTTGATTTTAGCAAAGATCCTTTTACAGCAAGGCGCCCAAAAGTGTGACCACTTTTTAATTCATTCACATTCTTTTGTGCAGATTTAATCCAATCAGAAGTCAGCTGTAAGCTATCCACGGCATTTGATTGGATTAAATCTGCCCGAAAGAATAGTGAATAAATTAAAAGTGGTCACACTTTTGGGCGCCTTGCTGTAAAACTTTCAACACTTATGGTAATAACGTACCACCCATTTGTTGCTGAGCTAAAGTAGCGAATATCCAGTCCAGTTCATTGTTTGTTTCTGCATCAAGAGAGCTGAAGAACAAAAAAAAAATGCCACTTATTTAACTTATGGAAAGAAAAATTGTCACAACAAAGTAAGATCGCAAATCTGTTTAGAGCAATTTTCTTGGATGTAAAAAAAATTAAACCTACCTGAAGAATACTTTGCCAATAAAAGCCATATCTGAAAATTCGAGAGAGAAAGGAACTGTTTAGTATTAAGTCAACCTTCTTAACGTTTTTTTTTCGATTTTACTTGGTAAACCAAAAACCTATTTGGTAAAAGTTATAGATGTATGACCACACCTGTTCTGCGGTAGTCTATTCCTGAGTCAAGGCTAAGAACTTTGCAGTGTTTCTGAAAAAAAAAAAAAAACTCAGTCATTTAATCAGTTTTGATGATATCTTTTGCTTTTATAATTTTCATACAGAACTTTTTGAACATATCATTAACCCTAATTAAGCAGCCACGCCCTTTAAGCGGCCAGTTATCAAAATTCCGAAGTATTGCCAGAATAATACTGTAATTGAGAAATTTATATTTAGCAGCCACCTTTCGACCGTCTCAATGAGGATTTGTCAATGGGTTTTACCTCTATTAAGCAGCCACCTACCATTTCCCGCCAATTAGACTGTCAACAGGCCTCTATTTTTTCGTGTTTTTTTTTTTTTTCGATCGATGAGAGCGCGGGGAGAATGGCGAGAGAACTGGACGCCAGCACAAAACGGAAGAGCTCGCTGCGTTTGCTTTTTGGCATTGAAAAATCGAGAGGCTGTGGACAGTCTACATTTCCCAGAGGGTGGCCACTTAATAGGGGTTCA
>NW_027558409.1:0-10917 GCF_052425735.1 Oculina patagonica
CATTATAAGGAATGTACAGACAGTAAGGAGAAAAAATTGCAATCTTGGAAGTGAAAGGGTTAATGTAAATTTTGGAGTCCAGGAAAAAAAAAATTGAGTCCTTAAAAAGTCCTGGAAAATTATTTCTGAAAAAGGGTATGAACCCTGTCTGATCTTGGGCAAGACAGCTTAACTCATATTTAGCGTCTCTCCACCAAGGTGTATAAATAGGTACTTGCAATTTAATTTAGGAGGTGGGTGCAACCCTGCGATGGACTTGCATGCCATCCAGGGTGGGTGTAGAAATACTCCAAGTCACTTCATGCGATGGAAACTTGGATAAGCTCCGGCCTGATGAGCTCACAGACTTTACCTTCACCAGGTTCATCATACACCAAGGTGTATAAATGGGTACCTTATTGTTACTTATTTTCGCGGGCACTTAATTTCGCGAAAATGGAACAGGAATATTTCGCAAGACTTGATTTTCGCGATTTGGCCAAAAATACGTAATTAGCATAAAAAATACAATAGAAATCGTTTAGAATTAATTTTCGCGGGTCTTTAATTTCACGATTTTCAAAAAATCGCGAAAATCACGAAAATTAAGTCCCGCGAAAATAAGTAACAATAAGGTATTTGCAATTTAATTGCTTTGGGTAGGAGGTGGCTATAACCCTGCGATGGACTAGCATACCATCCAGCGGGGGAGTAGAGATACTCCAAGTCACTTCATACGATGGAAACTTGGATAAGTTCCGGCCTGATAGGCTCACAGACGTAACCTTCACCACATTAATTTTGTTTTTTTTTTGTTTTTTTTGTTTTTTCAGAATTCTTGGCACCAGAAGTATTTCTCTGCCTCCCAATGAACCACCCACAAATCTGGACAGAAACAGCGTTGACCTCAAGGAATTAAAAGCAGAAATTGAGAGAGTCCATGGTGAAACTTTAGAAATTCCCTGTATTGTTGGTGGCAAAGAAATATTCACCGGAAAGACCAGATACCAAGTGGCAGTAAGTGAATTGTATTTTATTATACTTTGTTAGAACAGAGTTATCATGTTTCATCGTGTGACATGGGACTTGAAAATGTACTAAACTTTTGTTTGCTTTGGGAGGTGCAGTGGCCTAGCCTACTGCCAGACTTGGGATTGAGCTGGCCAGGTTTGGGCCCTGTCCGGGGCACTGTGTTGTCTTCTTGGGCAAGACAGTTTACTCTCATAGTGTCTCTCCGCAAAGGTCTATAAATGGGTACCAACAAATTTAATGCTGGGGGATAACCCTGTAATGGGCTCCCATCTTAATGGCATCCCATCTTAAGGGAGAGTAGAAATACTATGAGCAACTAGGCTCGACAGTGGGCTTTACCTTTACTTTTGCTAACAAAATGCATTGACTTTGTGGTTTTTATTATCTTTGTAGCCATACAACCACTCCCTGAAGATTGCCAAATACCACATGGCAACTGAGGTAATTAAGGTTTCTAATACAGTCTAACTTGTTTTGTAATTGCAACAAATCCAGGTCTTGTCTCTTAAATTGAACACAGGTAAAGTTTGTCACAAAACATTGAAAAACCAAGTACAGCCAGTTAGACAATTTAAGCAAAAGACTGAAGAAAGTACAGGACTTCATGGTCACAGAAAAAATGCTTATTTTTTTTGCGTCTTATAACCGAGTGTTTTTGGAGAATTTTCAGTTTGGACACTTAACATGACAAAGTTGCCAAGTTTGGGGTGCGTCTTATAACCGAATAAATACGGTATTAACATAATAATGTTAACATGGAAATGTAACAAAGTGCTGTGTTTCCACAGGAAGTGATCAAGGAAGCTATTGACAGTGCCATGGCGGCAAGGAAGGAATGGGAGCGCACACCTCATGAACACAGGTTAGGATGACAGAGGTTCAAAGTATGAGTAGGCATCTTATGCCCAACAGACACTGACTTTAGTGGAAGTGATCTTTATCCCCAGTGATGTAAAGTAGCACTGCAGCTACACATTGTCTGGTGATTCAAATCACAAGCATCTTGTAATGAGGTGGTCACATTTTTACTACAGGGAAAGGACCTACAAGGACCTACATTTAGTGGATTGCCATATTTAGTATCTTCTTATCACAGTCTCAGATGCGTGCAGAGGTGCGCGTAATGACAACTGCATATAACATGCAATTTTTGCTGCAAAATGTCAAACATGTTTGTCATTTTGCAAGCCTTCTTTCTTCCACTTGCATCCATTGCAGTGCATGCATAGTTAAGTGTAGCTTATGAGTCTTCATTTTTTAATTCTTTTATTTCAGGGCAGCCATCTTTCAAAAGGTTGCAGATTTAATCACTGGAAAATACAGAATTCCATCACTAGCTGCTACTATGGTAGGACAGGTAAGCGAACGTCAGGAAGAACAACGTTTTATTGGACATAACCTTTCTGTTAGTGTTTAAATTTGCTGTTCTGAAGTCTTTTACGTCAAACCAAACTTTGACCAGCAAAAAAGTTTTAAAACCCATCAAAAAATGTCTGATGTTTTTGAAAAATATGTAAATCAATGACACTGGTATAGCACAACATTTTATTGTAACTCAATTGCACTTGTCACCTTTTGTCAAGATTATGAAATTGTACTTTTCTTCTAGGCCAAGACTGCTTTTGAGGCTGATATTGACTGCATCCAGGAAATTGCTGATTTCTACAGATTTGGAATCCATTATGCCAAGGTATAAAGGAAGGGCTGCATCTTAGCTTGTGTGAAAAGCCCCGTGATTTTTATTTTATTTATGATTTTTATTTTTAATTGTTAAATATTATTATAAGCTAGAGCTTTTAGCTAAGTGGGATAGGAGTCAAATCAAAATCATGGTAGATCAATCATTTTTATCTTGTATCACTGTGAAGTCTTAAAAGATGAATTACAGGGCATCATAAATGTTAAAAAAAGTTGTTGAACCAGTACAAATCTCTTTTTTTTTTCAATCTATGATATTTGATCTCAATTTGGTTCTAGGAACTGTATGAAGGACCTGAGCTTCACCAACCGCGAGGTGTTATCAACAGGCTTACATATAGAGGACTGGAGGTAAAGACATTCTAAATAACTGGTATCATGCATTTTTTATGTTTAATTCCCAGCAAATCAAGACAGAATTTTAAATTTCGCTTCAGGGTTTCGTTGCTGCCATTTCTCCATTCAACTTTACTGCCATTGGTGGAAACTTGGCTGGTACCCCTGCGATAGTGGGAAATGTCGTTCTCTGGAAACCTGCATCAACAGCGATCCTGTCATGTTACCTTGTGCACAAGATCTTCCAGGAGGCTGGCGTCCCTGATGGTAATGACAGAATTACGTATTGTTACAGCATGAATTAACGTCCCTTCTTAGTGTAACACTACAGTATCACTGGGATGTCGCTGAGGGCCAGCTGCCGGCTACTCTCACTGGCTGAAAGAGAACATAAAGTCTGTGTCCGAGCCATGAGGCTCATACAGCCGGAGCTTATCCTGGTTTCCGTAGCATTAAGCGACTAGGAGTATTGCTACTCCCCCCTGGATGGGATGCTAGTCCATCGCAGGGTTACCCCCCAGCAGTAAATTCGCCGGTACCCATTTATACACCTGGGTGGAGAGAGGCACTGTGAGAGTAAAGTGTCTTGCCCAAGAACACAACGCAGCGCCCCGGCCAGGCCTCGAACCCGGGCCGTTCGACTCGGAGTCGAGCGCGCTAACCATTAGGCCACCACGCCTCCCACGAAAGAGAACATAAATGGGGCTAAAATTTCACACAAAAACAATTTGTAAAAGTTTAGAGCTGCCAAGGCCAGAAAAGCCAGCTGGGCTTGTTGATGAGCTGGCTTAGTGTTTTCTTAGCTGCATCTCTGGTACCAGTGGTCTTGTCATGAATGTCATTGTATTAATTTAATTGTCAAAAATAATATGTAGGGAAGTTCTGATCAAAAGTATGTTATTTTTTTGTTTAGGTGTTGTGAATTTTCTCCCATCGTCTGGGCAAACATTTGGTGACGCCATTACAAGTTCACCACATTTAGCAGGAATTAATTTCACTGGCAGTGTTGAGTAAGTTATGAAGAACAGATCCGTAGAAATTTATTTGAAAACTACAGTGAAGTCCTGGTTTCACGAACCTTCAAGCAAAACAAAAATGGGCTGAAAAAAATCAAGGAGTTTGAGAAATTGAGCGTAAATATTGCAGTATTAGACTGAAGGCAGGGAAATAACATTTGAGATATCAAGAAATCAAGGGTTTAATAAATTAGAATTCCACTGTAGTTTTAAGCAGGCTCAAAACTGTTTCTGAATCAGTAATCTGACCTTTAATTCCAGCTCTTATTCTCTGATTGGTCAGTGCTACAGATATTTATCACTTACCAATCAAAAAATGGCATCAACCAAATGCCCAACCATTGATAAACAAATTGTGGCCATTTTCTTGACGTCACTGGTAACCATAGCAATGGCATAACCTGTTAAAAAGACCCTTAATTTTAGCTTAGTGTTTTTAACTCAAAAATGAGTCTGGTGGCCCCCATTTTTATTGATGAATATTGATCAGCATGTTAAGACACAACTTTCTGCAAAGTTAAAAAAATTCTCCGAGCCACTGTAAATTTCAGAACTGCTCCGGAGAATTTTTAACCCATGGGTTTTTAATTTGCCAGCAAAGAAAATGTTAAGCAAAACGTATTTTACATACTTAGTATGTGATATAATTTAGTTACTTTTTGTTGTGTTCCAGGACATTCAGATATATTTGGAAAAAAGTTGCAGAAAATATTGATACTTACAGGTAAGCCAAATGAAAATAATTGTTTTTGAACATTCTAGACAGTAACTTGTAGCAAATGACAGTCGTTCGTAGATCATGTTCAGCTGTCATTTTTATATTTATTTATTATTCTTTTAACATTAATTTTAATACTGTTTGCAGAACCTATCCAAGGCTTGTTGGAGGTTTGTACTTGATGAGAATTATAATATTTGTTAATTTAATTTTAAATTTGGTTAATTATTAGTAAGTTAACTTGTGTAAATTGAAACATTATCTTTATTGTTCAGTTTTTCAAAGCTCATAATTAAGTTTTTGTTCTTTGTGTTTGTGTTGGTAGAATGCGGAGGAAAGAACTTCCACTTTATACACGAATCTGCTGATATTGGTAAAGTTTGTTTACGTCTTAGCCTGTAGAGCGGTTTTCAATTGAGTGTTGTAGAACAAAAATCACAGTAATCACTTTGGCCAATCACAAAGAAGGCAAATATTACAGTGAACCAATCAAAATATGAAGCATGCACAAGTGAGTCACATTTGGTATTGGTTTTACTTCTGATTGGTTGCAAAAAAAGTGCAATTTTTTTTTTTTTAATTCAATCACTAAGCATAGTAATGCAAAACCAAAACAAATGCGAATTACATTCGACACTCAATTAAAAAACCGCTGTACTATTATAATAATAATATTACCGGTTGAACATTAAATCATATGCCCTTATCATCCATCCTGCAAGTTTCTGTTTGTGTGCGCGTTCATGATATAAAACTGTATGCTCCTCGGACCCTAAGAGAAAAGATTGACATCCCATACTAAAATATCGGCTGTTATTTTATCTTTATTTTTCAGACACTGCTGTAAACTGCACCATTAGATCAGCATATGGTTATGGGGGCCAGAAATGCTCAGCATGCTCAAGAATGTATGTTCCAGAATCAAAATGGGGCCAGGTGAGTTGTCCACTAAAGTTAGAGACCTTCTTGGGTTAAGCTGGTCATTGTGTTGTGTTCTTTGACAAGACACTGCCCCATTTAGGCCATGTACATGTGTGTTCTTGGTCACAATATATTACAAATGTCTACATTGCCTTGATTAAACCCTAACACTATGTTTTAATTATCCATTTTTCCCTTTAGATCAAGGAGGGCCTAATTCAAAAGCACAAAGAGTTGAAGTTAGGATCGGTATGTGAAATTGTATGGTACATTTATTTTACTCCAAAGGCCTAGTACCAAGACCTATGTATGGCTGTATGGCTTCGTTTCAGTTTATTATTAGTGATTGTTAATTTCGGTAGCATAATTTTCTTCCTTGCCGTCGTGTTTTCTCTCTTTATAGCCTGAGGACTATGATACATTTGTGTCAGCTGTTATTGACGACAAGGTAAGCAACCTCACCTATTAATAATATTAAAATAATTGCCATCAACAGCCACCAGGGCTATACTAGCGACCTTCAGATTGGACTACGAGTACGAGATTGAATACAAGTACGAGTTTTCAAAGCAAATTCGTGTGTCTTCTATAATCACTTATCACACCAATTTTATCCCTAATGTTTATTTATGTGTTCGTTAGCAACAGGGAAGAGTTACAGTTTGGAGGATACATTCGTGTCGAAATTCCAAAGTCGTACTCGTACTCGATCACATACTCGTAGTCAAATCTGAAGGTCGCCACTTACTACTCAGGGATAACATGCTCTCTTGATCTGACTCAGCAGCCTCCAGACAGCTACTTTTGCAAACCTACTTGCCTATAGTCTTGTTTATAGTCTCTCTTTTCTCAGAGGATCATTAAACATTCGTAAAGAACTGCGAGTGTGGAGTGCGAGGGGGAGGAGGGAGAAAGAGAAATTGTCTGTTTTTTTTTTTAACCACATTTATTTAAATAAACACTCTTACAAAGACACCTCTACTTCTTACGCATAAAAATGACATGATTTAGATTTCATTTTCAAAAACTTAGGTATAATACTTACACTATGCAACGATAACTGCACTACAGTACAATAAAAACTCATGTCAGAGACTGTTTATATGAATTGTTAGAAATTTTTCTTACAATGTTCTATTTCCCGTCGGACACATCTTCCCCCTTATGCTCTCTTTGTTCGTACATGTAATTATTTTTAGTACACTAGACTATATGAGAAAACAACGGGAAAATGAACAGTCTGACTTCTTTGTATCTACAGTGTCACACTGAACAGTGTAAGAAAAAGTTATAAAGTTGATATTAGAGGATTAAATCTGTTGTTTCCTTTTCAGTCGTACAGTAACATCAAGGATTACATTGATTATGCTAAGGGTAGCCAAGATCTCAGTATCGTGGCTGGAGGAAAATGCGACGACAGGTGAGGCTCAATTTGGATTTCATAATAACAGGCAGAATTAACATGCACTTATTAGTCGAGAGCTATGGTTGATGAGAATACAAGGCATCTTGGAAAGAGGTCAACACTTAAATTGCAAATTGCGCGTTACTGATATTTTTCTACTTAAAGAACTAGCTTTCCATTGGAAGTATTGTACCAACTGTAAAAGTGACATTTATAATTTTCCGTTCAATAAGCAGGCAAATTTGCAATGTTCTAAAAATTCAGAATGTGACTCATATTCTGAGACTCTTAGCCGTGGTATTTCCTCAAACTGTACTAAATGAAGGCGTTCCCTCCGTCGTAAAAGCAGCATAGGTTTTCAAGAATATCATTTTGCAATTCATTTCCATCCTCGCCATCCTTGCTTCCTAACGGCTTTCTGTCACTTGTGGAGTACTGTTCTACAAATTAATGTAAACCTTTATTGTTTGGTTTACCAATGATTTACATGAAGGTACGGTTTTCAGCTTCTTGAATTAACGCTCTTGTGTTGTTTCAGTGTTGGCTACTTCATCGAACCGACGATTATCGAGACGAAGAAACCAGATGACAAACTTATGAACGAGGTAAACATGCGTGTCCTTGTGGGGCTGTACTTTTTCACCTTTATTAATTTGCCCTTTGAAATAAAAACTTGCAAAAATACTTTAGATGGATGTTGGTTTGTTTTTTTTGGCTTCAGGAAATTTTCGGGCCTGTTCTTACAGTCTATGTATACCCGGATCAAAAATACAAAGAGACGCTTGAATTGGTAAGACAAAGCTATTGTTGTTGTTGTTGTTGTTGCTGCTGCTGCTGCTGCTGCTGCTGCTGTTGCTGCTGCTGCTGCTGCTGCTGTTGTTGCTGCTGCTGCTGCTGCTGTTGCTGCTGCTGCTGCTGCTGTTGCTGCTGCTGCTGCTGCTGCTGTTGCTGCTGCTGCTGCTGCTGCTGCTGTTGCTGCTGCTGCTGCTGTTGCTGCTGCTGCTGCTGCTGCTGCTGCTGCTGCTGCTGCTGCTGCTGTTGCTGCTGCTGCTGCTGCTGCTGCTGCTGCTGCTGCTGCTGCTGCTGTTGCTGCACTGCACTGCACTGACTTGGCTTTTCACTGATGTGTTATGCTTGAGCTATTTTTGTCGATACTGAACAAACAAATTTGCCCGGGGGGGGGTACTCCCATATGTGGCCTATATAGGTATGTGCCACTCGATAGGGTATGGGTTTTGAGGTTCTCGGTCCTTAAATAGGGTATCATTTTTGCTCCTTTTGGCAATGTGTTCCCGGTGTGATCCTTAGATAGGGTACCTAAATTCTATTAGCTAAAATAAACGCCCAGCTAAACGAAAAATTTTCTGTTCAGGTATTAGATTAAGCGATTTTATAAAGATTTGTGTCTTGCCGTGCGCGGTTAGCCGTTATTTGGGTCGTCACGGAACGCTTCTCCTCCCCTTAAATAGGGTGTCATTTTTCGGTTTTGGGCCTTAAAAAGGGTATCAATTTTCGCTTTCTTTATCCTTAAATAGGGTCAGGGTTTAAGAACCTTGGCGGCACACCCCTAACCAAAATTTATGCGAGTACCCCCCCCCCCCCCCGGGCAAATTTGTTTATCCAAAACTTAGTTGCACAGTAAGTTGGAAAAACTCTCTATGCACTGTCAAACACAAAAATTTAAACTCAAACGTTTCAGGCTTAGCCTTTCGTGGGAGATTATTATTGTTGTTTTTCTTACAAGGTTCAAGCGGGTTTTGTTACATTTGATACAAAGGTTTATGGGAATAATCGCTTGCTAAAGTGCATTTTTCTGTTTTACAGGTGGATAAAACTTCTCCATTTGCTCTAACTGGGGCAGTTTTTGGAAAAGACAGGTAATTGTTCAGTTTACACTGATTGAGACGACAAAAAGAGACTGTAACCTTTTATATATACTTTAGAAAGGTAACTGAATAAAAGTCTCCTTTCTTGAATTTTCCGCAATGTGTCTTTCCAAAAACATGTTGAAAAAGCGAAGTGAGAAGTATAGAGAGGAGAATTTTGTTTCCCAACTTTTTTCCGTCTCTATGCCCAATTAAAGCATCCATATAGGAGATAAACTTATTAAGAAATTCATTGTGTAAAATTTGCTTGCAGACATTTCATCCAAGAAGCAGCCGATGTTCTCAAAGATGCCACTGGTAATTTCTACATAAACGACAAATCAACTGGGTCTATTGTTGGACAGCAGCCTTTTGGAGGCGCAAGGCTGTCAGGTGAGTTTTTATCGAGATAAAAGTAATAGCTCCTCCTTTTACAACTTATAAGCAAGTTTATTTAATCCATGAAATGATGCAAAGCAGTCGACTGGTTTTCGTTTCCTACGCTTTGTTGTTGGTTTGAAAACCATGCGAGGTCCTCAAACCATTCAGAGCGTAGACGCTCTTTTCTCAGCCAATCACCAGTCATGATTTAACTTTCACTTGTGACTTGTTTTCCCGCGCTTGCTGCAGCCTAAATGTTTTCCCGCACTTGTTGAAGGCCACATTTTCCCACGCTTGCAGTAGGTAACAAGTTTTGTCCCGCGCTTTTTTTCTGGTTTGCTTTCTGATTAGTTTGGTTTTTCTTGAAGCTGAAATTTTGTTGTTTTATTTTCAGGCACAAACGACAAGGCAGGCAGCTCACATTACATCATGAGATGGGTGTCACCGCAGAGCATTAAAGAAACTGTCGTGCCAATTGATGACTACAAATACCCACACCAAAACTGAGAAAAAAATATTAGAACAAGTTTTTAACTTTGGAAAACAGCTCAACAACATTGTGGATTGTAGTTTTAGAAACTGAGAGATCTACAAAGGAAGGGAGAGATATGACGACTTGCATTAGGGAACAAAGAAGTATTGGTTTGGTGTGGAAGTAATTGGTCTCGTTTTATAGCTTTTCGAATACTTGACAAACATTTAAGATAAAAACGGGTGTGTTAGAGGAGGGTCCTGAAGGGGGGTACCAAATCCCATTTCCCAGCCTATTTTTTGTCCAAATCCCATTTCCCAGCCTATTTTTGGCCCAAATCCCATTCCCAGTAGTAAAATTCCCAGTGTATGGAAAACCGGACTTAAGCATAATATATTTGTTGTTTTGATTGTCCTAAATGTAGTCCACTCCCTGAACTCTCCCTTCGCTAAACCCAGGTACAGGCGTCGTGGAGCGAGTCCAGAAATATTGACCTGCATGCGCATTCTCAGAAATTGCAAAACTTGTTGAATAACAAGGATTTCTTTAACTCGGAAAAATCGTGAAAATATCAGTGACGTCATGTTTGCTGACGAGTTTTGTAATGTTTTAATGCAAAATGAGCCGAAAGTTGAAATGTCTTCAGATACTCCTCGAAAGTCTTCGGCAAACTTCGTTAATCTTCGGAAACGTTCGTATTGCCTTTGAACAACACTCGGATAATCTTCGGAGATCTTCGGTCTGGAAATTGCTCAAAATGCAACAAGTTGCTCGAGAGGAAAAAAGTTGCTCGAATCATGAAAAGTTGCCAAAAAGTTGCCGAGCAACTTGTGGAAAGCTCTACACTCGTGCAGTGTAGTGGTTTCGTTTCAGAGTTAATTTTCAGCGTTTTAACTGTCTATGCCGGACTTTAAGAATATTATAGAGCGTAAAATATGCAGGTTTAGTCACGTACTGACATGCTTCCCATTCCCATTTTTTGTTTCCGAATCCCAGTCCCAGTTACCTAAATCCCATTTTCCCAGTGAAAATAAACGCAAATCCCAGTCAAAATAGGCAAATCCCAGTTCCCATTTTACCCCTTCAGGACCCTC
>NW_027558410.1:0-10891 GCF_052425735.1 Oculina patagonica
AAAAATGTAAGATGTAGCCGACATCGAGCTAATAGATATCAAGATTGAAATTCACGAGTCCACGACGTCTGCTATGGTTTTACGACATTCAATTGAAAACCACTGTAGTGTAGTAATTTTATTTTCACCGACTCTTTTTTGAGTCTTACTTCAGCCGCGTCGATTCTCATTTTGTTGTGTGAAGGCTTATAGGGCTCATGTCACGTGATCAGTCTGCTGGGGATCCCGATTCTTCGAAACTCCAGGGGAAACGAAAATTGGTTCGAAAAATCGAGTTCTTCGAGAAATCAGGGGAAAATTAGTGTTCCACTGCTGGAAGCCAAACGACTTCTGGCTCGAGTTACCGGGAGGTTCGAAAAACTCGAGATTTTACTGTAGTTAAAAAGGTAAGGTAAAGTCTGTATCCGAGCCTAAGTGGCCCATGCAGCCGGAGCCTATCCCGGTTTCTGTAGCATTAAGCGACTAGGAATATTGCTACTCCCCCCTGGATGGGATGCTAGTCCATCGCAGGGTTACCCCCCAGCAGTAAGTTCGCCGGTACCCATTTATACACCTGGGTAGAGAGAGGCACTGTGAGAGTAAAGTGTCTTGCCCAAGAACACAACGCAGCGCCCCGGCCAAGTCTCAAACCCGGGCCGTTCGACTCGGAGCCGAGCGCGCTAACCATTAGGTCACCGCGCCTTCAGCCTTCACTGTAGTTACCTAGTTACAAAATGACACACTGACATATGCAAGAAATTGGGTGCAGTTTATTATAGAGAACTCAGTATCTTGTAAGATGAATCATATAGAATGATGAATCCTTTGACCTATACACAAAAAGCTGGCCAAGGATTTCATGGCTGCAAAATTCACGCAAGTGTGGTCAGCAAGACAAGACGGCGGGGTGAAATATTAAAAGCCGTCATGTCTTTCCATGATGGCGGCGAGTTCCGGGGTTTATTGCGGAACTGGTTTTGATGATCCAGCCATTGTTGACTTTTGATGAACTGTATCTTGGACTTCAGCACTAAGTAAAGAATGAAATAAGCGATTTGTTACCGAAAATGATGAGATAATTACCGTCCTTGACTGTCATGAAAATAATTTATCTAGTTCAGTGTGTGCACTGAAATCAAATAAATAACCAAAAAATCAAAGCGAAAAGTTGCTGTCGCAAGATGGAGTGGGCACTTATTAGCATTTTGCTCGACATTCTTGGCTTTTAAGACTGCAAAATACTAAGAAAAACATGAACGCAAATTTGATGATTTCAATCTTTGCTTTCATTTCTTATTTACTGCAAAACAAGATGCCGAATTTACCCTCTAAGAAAGAATAAGTTTTGGTCTTAGAAGTAATTACGTCTTGTTTGCATCAGCGTAAACATGAAGACGGGTGTTTGGCATCAGTGCCATGTTTTAGCTTCTACCTGCCGCTGGTTTTGACTTTGCTTGACCAGATGTGTTCACTTTGATTTTGGTTTCAGGATATTCTTAAGAAAACAGCTTTACATAAACAATCAGTAAAATCAATCGAGCCACAGGGACCCCACGTACCTTCCAGCCATATTTTGAACCCACTCTACTGCACTGTGAATAAGATTGACAGCCAAATTGACAGCTATGATAGCGTACTCTTGAATGACAGCCAACACATCAGGCAGCTTCTCCACAATCTTTTCACCAAGCTTCGCGAACCAAGACGCCACCGACGAGAAGAAGTCTGGGGCGAGCTCGTAAATCTTGTACGCAAGGTTTGTTAAAAGCTCCTGCGCCTTGGCGAGGAGGACTGGGACGTGTTCAGACAGGAAGTCCCAAACTATTACCAGGTATTTATGAACCACTGGCCAACATGTGTTCCACGCGTGCTTTAGATAATCACGAACTATGCCAAGATACACTGGGCCCTTCGGTTTCAATCTTCACGGAAAATACAACGATTTTGGAATTAAGATGGTGTTTAAAAAAATTTCCTTAAGTCTTAGAAAGATTACCCTCTTCGTGAACTTAATAGCTTCAAAAATGAAGGTTACACAGTTTGTTTCGCTTTGGAAGCTGTTCTTATCTTGATTCCGGGTACGGTTTTACCCTTTTCCTCACAAAAAATTACCTGCCTAATTTATTTTGTACAATCAGTACCATTTTCCATGAATTTCCATGACCCAAACTTATATTCCATGACTTTCCAGGCTTAAAAAGTCATGGAATTCTAAAATTCCATGACCCGTACTCTGAGCATTAAAAGCTACTTCATTTTCCCCGATATATATATATATATATATATATATATATATATATATATATATATAGACAACAAGTCGATAGACTGAAGACTTCATCTGCTATAAAAGTGCTCGATGGTAAAACCAGAGCTGTTACAACATAGAATAGTAGAGTCGGACTAATTCAAAACCATTTATTCGCTACTCTGAGTTTCATGCCTCATGCGAGGCAATCATCAGGCGACTGCCAGAAAAAACGGTTACATGAAAATATATATAAATTTGAAAATAGGGAACAATGAGTACTTGCGTGACATGTCAAGATGTTATTGGACGGAAAAAATCTATATTAAGCTAACACGGTATTTAACAAGAATTTCTTAGAGTGTCTACAGATCGAAGTCAGTTCATTTCTATGATTGAGTGTTGACATTTCTGGTTTGCAAATTATAAAATATTTCTCACAAAGACACAGATTACATTTTTTGTTGATATAAGATCGTATTCTAATATCGATCGTATTCTAATATCAACAAAAAATGTAATCTGTGTCTTTGTGAGAAATATTTTATAATTTGCAAACCAGAAATGTCAACACTCAATCATAGAAATGAACTGACTTCGATCTGTAGACACTCTAAGAAATTCTTGTTAAATACCGTGTTAGCTTAATATAGATTTTTTCCGTCCAATAACATCTTGACATGTCACGCAAGTACTCATTGTTCCCTATTTTCAAATTTATATATATTTTCATGTAACCGTTTTTTCTGGCAGTCGCCTGATGATTGCCTCGCATGAGGCATGAAACTCAGAGTAGCGAATAAATGGTTTTGAATTAGTCCGACTCTACTATTCTATGTTTATATATATATATATATATATATATATATATATATATATATATATATATATATATCAAATGTTTTTTTAGCTATTGAAATTTCCAAGAAAAAAATATATCGTATGTACCACACCGCAAGGGAACTCTTAAGGGGGAAATGACTACGCAATCAGTGGTGGAATAAAAGTTCTCACCTTTTCTAAAAGCTGTGGTATTTTGACGTTAAAATAATCTCTGGCTGGTTTGGTTGTTTCTGCTATAAACGCTCCAACAATGGTGAGCTTTTCCCAGACAAACGCGGCTGCTGGATCGGCGTGTTCTCTAAACTTGCTGTAGTACGTTGGATAGTTCGTTTGGACCCAGCTGTAAAGAAACATGTTTAACCCCGTTGTCAACATGCAAATTCTCCTTAACGGTTTCCATAAATTTCTTATAATACTAATTGGGAGAATATGTTTGAACATCAAGACAACTGCTCTTCGGTGATCACTATGTGTGTTCTTGTGACCTTAACAAGTTTTAAATACGTTCGGAGTACCTTTACTCGATTACACCAGCTGTAAAATGCTCGGTAAAGCGAAGAATGATACTCCACAGTAGCATAGGTGAGGCATGAGTCTCTTGGGGAAGTTAGTAGGGAAAACTGAAGAAAATAGTTAGCAACAGCATTTGATGCAAAAATGAAAACATTTACAGTACCTGTTTGCAACATCAAATCCATCCTTTACTTGTCCATACCCTGTCACTGCTGCCTTTTCTATTCCATATTCCTTTGCAATCTGTGCTGTTTTGCTATCTTTTACAAAATAAGAAAAAAAAAATAACACTGGTTTTAAATTCAAGAAAATACTATAGAATGGGGGATTTGGCAAAGATGTAATCAAAAGCCTAAACGGCATGCAAGCGACGGTACAAACCGAAGAATCGCAATAAATAAGTAAGCCCCGTTTAAACGCCGAACTTTTCATAAGCCGAACCTAATATCTTGAATTAAGTACATGAAAAGTTCGGCTTCTGAATCAAATAAGAACAGTTATTTTAATTCTTCCCGCCTGGCTTGGTCGGGAATTTCGACTTTGGAACGGCTTTGGTTCAGACGCCGAACTTTTCATTTACCGATCCTAATTAATAATTTATAATAATGCGTTATAACGTATTAATTTCGGCTCACAAAAAGTGAGTCGAACGGGCCTAACTTTAAATAGTGACTATAACAAAACGTCAATACCTTTATAACCTTTGTGCTTGTAGATGTCAATAGCAACCGCCGCTACTAACAACAACAAAACTAACTTGAGGAGTTTTCCAAGGGAGAAGAAGGAGGAGGATCTGCAAGCTTTCTTCTCTTTTACGGCCTGGAAACACAAAGGAACACAGTTGACTCTAAGATAAGCATAAGTGGCCTGAGCTTCAAGCTCAGTTATGTGAGATAAACTTGATTGTGGACAGTATAAAACTGCTCAATATACGGTGGGCAGGTCTGAGTAGTTTGTTGTCCTTTTTCTGTAATGTGTCACGAAGTTATCTGTAACTTACAAGTGGTACCCTCTTAAAATACAGAGTTAAGTTTACTTTCCAGAATTGGCTTCACGACGATAGAACAAAGAAAAATAAAGCGACAGCTGTTTGCAGTCTGCAGAAAGATCCCAAGCAGCCTCACTTTCAAAAGCGTGTAAATAAAATCTAGGATTGTCTTAACATGTTAGTCCAAATTGTTAACTCTCCACCTAAACCAAATGAGATTTCTCTCCGTCTCCCTTATTCAGTAATTTTTCAACGGGCCTCAAAATATAACTGCACAAAGATTTGGGACCAAGCAACCATGATAAGGGGGGGGGGGGGGGGGCGAGAAAAATTACAATAAAAATTACAAAAAAATGATTTAGCAAAAATTAGCCCTAAAGTTAACAGTTATGTCTAAACACGTAGACCACATGCAAGCTTTCAGCAATGGTCTTTAAACATAAATGCATATTTCGGGACCGAGTACGTGTCAGAATTGAAGTTCAGGAACAGGTGACATCATTAATTATTAATTACATGAATGAGCCACCCACGAGCTAGAAAAGGCAATCAGACTCAACAATAACGGCCCAATATCTGGCTGGTTTACAGCACGTCTTAGGAAACAGCTCTGCATTGTAAGCTAAACTGGATTGCTAATTTAGAACTAGCTAGCTTCCGCGTAGAGCAATAGGCGTTAACCAGACTTAATTTACCTGCTAAGTGTTGAAAATTTCACGCTATCCGCTGTAAAGTTTTGAATTAAGAAAAATAGTAAAATAAAAGACAGTCCATACGAAATCTGGGATAAATTTGAGGTCGTTTTCTTTTTCTTTTTTTTTTTTTCTTCTTTCTAATCTATTGTCCTTCGTGTGCTACAAGTGAAACATAATTAACGAAATTAAACAGGTGGGAAACCTACACGGGCCTCTACCGGGTGAGGCGCAGAAAATTTAGTGAACATCTGTCTAGAAATTATCATACTATACGTAAGGGACGAATGTACAAAGGTGCATTTTTCCCCCGGTAACCGTTGTATCTGCTCTGAGTTAAGGCTTATAAAAGTTAAGGCCACAACAAATAGGACTGCATATTACATAAAATCGGTCGCAATATATGCTTTCCGAAAGTATGGAATGCGAGAGCTGCAACGTTTCTTCTGGTATAAAACGCTGTGGACAGTGATAATAAACTGAACTACACTGAATACTCTACAGAAATCTTTTGCGTTACTTTTTTCGGCGAAAATCCATCAAGAACAAAGACGTAAAGGAAAAAAAATACAATGACGGAATTAAATTGAGTTGAGAATTTTTGAAAGGCTGCATGCATTTCAGGTAAGGTTACACGACGGTATAACTCACCGTTTTGCTGTCTTCAGCCATTGCTAGCTTTACTAAGAGCAGTCACGTTCTAAAATATCGCTCTCGCCTTTTGTTTTCAAATAAGCCAGGCAGTCTCGACAAAGAAGCTTGGCACAAGCGCAAGACGCAGGGAAAACCCAGGACAACAAAACCAACCCAGTTTGCTGCATTGGATTAGTTAGCAAATTATCACGTGAACATCACGTTGTTTTGGTTCGTTAACCAATCACAGAGCGCTACAGAATGTCAAACTGCTATGATTGACGTGTACTTGATTAAACGGGTGACAAATGGTATGATTATTAAAAGGCGTTAACATAAAACAACCTGCCGAAATGATCATAAATACATAACTTACACATTAAGGCAAAGTGCTAGGTACACAAATATTCTTACGCTGGCTTCACGGTTTGTTTGTTTTTTTGAGCGAATAAGCTTCTCGCTTACCTGACAAGCTTTCACACAACTGTCCAGCCCGGCCTGTGGAGAGGTGAAGAGAACAGATTCCATTTAGATAAGTTATCAATTATTTAGTGCATTCTTTACAAACACAAACAGGTCAATAATAAAATATAACGTCTCCTGTAGTGTTTACTGAAAATCATTTCTCCTTACTTATCGCCATACATTCTTTGAACGTAAGTTTTGAGAATCAAAAAGTACATCAGGATAGATCTGGGTACCACTACGACATTACAGGACAACATCCCCTAGTTGTCGACCCAACATGGCTGCAAAGAAAACGATGAGCTTCTTTACGGGAAGAGAAAAATGAATAAAAAAAAAAAACATTATGCCGATGAAAAAGAATGACTGTCGTCTATTAGCCGACGCCTGACCCGACAAACTTCCGAACACGAACACTCCAAGACGACTCACATACGCTTGTTGCTATGAGAATACGTCACGTTTTTTAGCAACATCTCTAAAAACGACACCGCGGGCTCAGTAGATTGTCGAACACGGGATTCTGACCGCCAGCAGCTTTTTCTAACAAATTCAGTTGTGACGAAGGCGATTATTTCATTGACCTTACTAAAAGCTGTATACTTAAAAGGAACCTACCTTTGTCTTGTTGTTTTCCAGAAGTGGGTTGTTTTTACTTTGAAAAACGTCAACAGTGTGAAAAAGCTTGCTCTTAAGACCCTGTACAGAAATCAGTTACGATGAAGCGTTAGTAAACAGTTGCGCAGAAAAATTGTCCGAGTTGTTCAGTTACAACAAAAACGAGAAATTAATAAGACCTCAAAACGGTCATCATTGCTTTACGTTTGTTACCTAGTTTGATATGGGGTTGTTCTCAACCGCACAGGAGCAAAACAAAGTCCAATCACGACTTCCATGACGCGTGTTTTACTAGGGCAAAGTGCATGTTTTTGCTTCGATTTCCAGTTGGTTCAATGAGTTGCCCGGGGTTCGTTGTGACTGGTCAAATATAATTACTTAGATTTTGCTTTTATGACAGTCACAAGAAGACCGTTCTGAGCTGCATGCAACTATCGTAGTTTGTCAGTTGCGAGCATAAACTATTTGCCGATCCCAAAGACAGACAGAGGCAATAACTGCTCTGCATTACATTACACGATAACCGAGTTCAAGAATTGATCTTGTTTCACGCAATTCTTTGTGCCCAGAGATCAACTTACCGTGCTTAATGAATTCCACATGTTAACAAAATGATTTAATAGCAATCTGAAATAAAACAAAAATGTTTGAGATAGTAACAAGGATCTGTTGAGCAGTCAGTGAATAATCAGACAGTAAACTCGTTTTGGACGATGAGCGCTTCGCTTCCGATTTCATGCTCGTTGAAATAAGTCGGACATGCATTTAAACAGCAATCAAAATTATATAGAAAATCGGCGCAAAATTGTTTAAGGATTAGAGCGAAAAAACCCCGGAATGTTCTGTTTAGTGGCTTGTACTTACCCCGATTGTTGTAAGGTCGCTAAATAGCTGCTCTCCCATTTCGTAAAACAATCTTCATCTTTTTGCAAGCACATCACGAGGCAGCTCAGAACCTGCAACACACAATAAAACGATGAATGCTGAAAAAAGAAATCAGCTTGTCTTCGAGCCTGCAGTTTCGGCGGTGGGCAGTGAATCCTTATGAGAAAAGCCGACAAACTGTCAAATGAACGGTAAATTCGTGGGTGTTCGTGCCATGTTCTGATTGGATGATGCCAATCCGAGACTCTTCCGGAGAGTTCACGAGCGTTTATGCCCCATGTAGTGACAATGAAGTCCTCAAGAGCTTTGGATCGGAACGCGACGTCGATGTGAAGTCCTTATTACACAAAATGAGCAAGACGGTTTAGTAAATAAATTTTTATTAAAAACAGCTTTAATGCAGAATGTAATGGCCAGTCAGTCTAAAGGTTACTCAAAATGTTCAATAACTGAAAACGTTGTCTGTGATCAACTGGTACGTTCACAATCGAAAGAAACACACAAAAAACTAGTGGCACGTGGAAGGGCACGCCCTAGAAAGGATGGGTTTACCTCTGTTTGGTACTCCAATGGCAGCTCACTGTTCAGACGGCCGAGGAGAGCAGGGAAATACAGCCTGCTGACAGGTCTTGACTCCGAGCCAAGTGACAGTCTCTGAAATAAAATTAAAAACAAAATGATCAGATAACCTGTCACTCACCCAGATCAAAAATGGGGAAAACTTAGAAATAAATAATGGACATGGCAATTTGGGAATGGTTTAAAATGTGGCACACTATGCCTCGGCGTTAACGTCTGTTTGATTTTGTTACATAGCAAACAACTTAACATTCTCAGTGTAGTGACACATTATTACCATAAATTAATGTACCTTTATTTTTGGATAAAGTGACAACATCTTCCTTTGCAAGCTACACAAGGAAACAAAACAAAATCATTGCATAAATCCTAAGACTCTAGAGCCTGCAACAGGGCCTGCCAAAATCATATAAAAAACAAAAACCATCTATCTTTTACCAGTCTTTTCATAAAAAAGGACAAGTATAAGCAGAGAATGTACCGGTATTACATGTATAATGACCCTTATAATTTTTCACTGATGCTACCTGCTTAGAACTGCATTGACCACATAAGAACTATTCATGTATTGATAATTCTATGTATATAAAGTATATATGTTAGCCTCAGCAAATCATCTGCAGGTCAGGTGGCTGGCTTTTCAAGACGCTTAATCTCTGCGTTGTTTTCTTTTTATTTGGAATACTGGTTAGTTGTTACCTTGGGTTGCCAGCGAGGGGAGATGATGGAGAAAATGCCACCTCCATAACAGCAAAGAACTCCTTGGATTCAACAAGTCGCCCTTGGCTACTCACAGGATTGCATGTGCTGAGAAAAACAATGAAACAAAAATTGATTGATATAACACTGCAAAACAGTTTAATATTTCTCTCAGGGATATTGATACACAACCTACAAATTAGGAGGAGATACAAATTGTCCCGCCCCAATCCCAAACAAAATGTTGCCATGTTGAGCAGGTCTAGTTTCATTAGTTAGAATGTACAGGTTGACTAAGTCAGTCCCAAAAATGGCATTGCTTCTGTACAACAGACTGCCTGCTGTCTGCTGCGAGTTGAACTGAGATGAATACACAACGAAGGGCAGGCTGAGGTTCTGTGGAAGAGTTAAGGCCGATTTACACGGTACGATTTTGTCGCATGCGACAAGCTTACGACAGTCGTAAGCGAGTTGTAGGTTCGATTTACACGACACAATTCGTGTCGTAGGCCTGTCGTAAGCATGTCGCACGCAACAAAATCGTACCGTGTAAATCGGCCTTTAGACCCCAAGGTGACTTGGTTGCAAGGATGTACTAACATAAATGCACTGAGAAAAAGCTGAAGGTACCCTCCATGCAGCTGGGCAGAGAGGAGCAGACCAGCTGCCACCTTCAAAACTTCAGAACCAGATTAGTGCATCATTAAATACACTAAAATTTCTTGTGATTGGTCCCACAAATCTCTGTTGACACCATTTTACAGTTTTTAAAAACGCTACTGAAGAAGGGCAGGATGGTTGAAATGTAGAACAATTGTCCGTTGCAAATATTCATTAATAATATACTAAATATAAGCATAGCATAGAGCAGTTTTCGATTGAGTGTCGTAAAACCAAAACAAAGTAATTACTCTGGCCAATCACAAAGGACCCAGACAACCCAGTGAACCAATCAAAACTCGGAGCAAATACATGTAGCTGGCACGAAGCGCGGGAAAACGTGCACGAGCGAGTCACAATTGGTTTTGGTTTTAGTTCTGATTGGCTGAGAAAGTGGCGCGAGATTTTTAAGCCAATCATTTTAAGCATAGTAATGCAAAACCAAAGCAAACGCAATTTACTTTCGACACTACAAGTGAAAACCGCTCTAATATGCTTGTATAATCATGAGAATAATTACCTGAGAAGATTTTCAAGGTAAGATATGGAATACTTTGTCAGTTGTTTTACACTTAACTGCGGCAGCATAACTTCCATCCACACTGAAATTCAACATATCAAAAGGAAATTATTTCTTGGAAAATCATTTAGCAATTTATTAAATTTAGCTCAAGTGTACAAACTAATTTTACTAATCCCTAAACATTCACTAGTTAGCCTATTTTCAATGTACTTGTTGGGCTACGGAGCTAGTTAAACATTGCAGGTTGTGAAACATCTTGATTACAAACCTGTTAAACCCTGAGCAAGATCCTTTTCTGGCAATTGTCCTGCACACCACATCAATGCTAGCGCTTCACGTGTGCGAGTCTTGCGTGCAACAAGCATCTCCTGCACCTGCATATAGCAATTTTTCAACATGGTTGTAAGCATGTTATTATTTCAATCAATTATGTCATACATTTATCCTTACCAAGCAGTGTATGAGTGTAAGCATCTACAAATATTTCTTTTAGAACCAAACTGAGTTTGTAGTGCAGAACAATCTCAAGAATGATTTCACTGAGCAAGTTAAATTTGAGAGGTACC
>NW_027558411.1:0-2500 GCF_052425735.1 Oculina patagonica
ACATGTTCCGTGTTTCTATTACCTTAAACATAATAATAATCGTGCGTCTTGGTATCTGTCATATCATACACAAATCCCAAGTCTACGTACTTACGTCCATAAGAGAAATTGTTTCCAGGTGATCTGTAACGTCATATTGGGGGATTGGGGAGAAAAATTTTAATGCCGTATTCCACAAACGCGCGCGGCCCGTAAGTTTGAGTTCGAAGCTTTCATGGCGGCTGTTGTCAGATTTCAGAGATTTCTTTTTGCGCCTTATCAATTTAGCCATTAATTGTAACGTGTCATAGAGGCAGTAGAAAGTCATCGTAGGATGGGAGACGTTTTGGAATGGTAAATTTAGCATTCAAAAGGCGTACGTTTGCGGCGAAAACGTAGACGCTTGTTGCACCATGCACGTGAAATTCCGTGGATTTAATTTATTAAACTAAAATCCTGAATGTAAGCCTGAATGTTTTGCTGTATGTGTTTGTTTTTTTATGTCCTTTTAAAGTTTTGCGTTCAGGTTTCAAGAGAATTAAAGATTACCGTTACTATTAAGATCTCATTGTGCTGTGTTTGTCGAAACATAAGCTTACATATTGCCAAGTTGTCGGCCGGGAGATCCGTTTCTCAAAAAGCTGTGGCCGAGGTCTTGAGCGGGATTCAAACTTTATGCCAGTTTTCCAAAAAATAAGACAGTACTATAAATTCATAAAAATGTGCGTAGACAATGAAAAGGCCAATTATTTTTATGTACTAATAAAAAAAAATAGGGCGAATAACTTACTACCCGCCCGGGTGATTTCTTTGTGAGCGTATTAAAATTAGGGCGATCAACAACCCACCCGGACGATTTCGCTGTGATCGAAGAGTACAGTTTTTCCCTATACGCACCGACCTAGGCCGGCAAAAACGTTTCTATTTTTTCCTACTTAAGTTTGTTTTGAAAAGAAACCCAGAAAAAGTGTGTTGGAAATTCTTTGTTTGTGTACGCGCACATTTGTGCAATTTCAACTTGAAATTGCAGTTAAATCGACGGGAAAGAATGAGTAAAGTATCAGTGTCTGCTATTTAATTTCGAAATGTAACTTCAAGAAAGGTTTCTCATATTGAATTTACACTGCAGAGAGTCAAGGAAAGCATGGAAATGAGTCGAAATTGTTATAGGAAGTAATGAATTTAGCGCAAAACTAAACCCTTGTAATTGAATTTTGGCTTCCCGATAAAATTATGTTTTTACTGCTCTAAAAGAAACTCTGCTCGCAGGGTGTTACCTTAAAGGAACTCAGTCACGGACAACTCATTTTGAAAAAACTGGCAAGTTTTTTCAAGTTTGTCAGTCGTAATCCGTCTTAATCTTCGTCAGACGAAACCATCCATGGTTATTTTCGAGTTTTGATTACTCCTTTGTTGTTTTCCCACATTACACAACTATTATTTTGAGGTTTCCTTCAATTTGGAAGTAATCAGAAAAATCACTTAAAATATCGTGACAATGCTGACCATTCCGACTCAAAAGCAGTTTCTCAAGCTATACACACAAATCATTTCTGCGTTGACAGCAGTTTCTCAAAAGCAGTTTCTCAAGCTATACACACAAATCATTTCTGCGTTGACAGCATAATTTTAATTTGATGAACATGCATGTCAAACATGGTCCGCGAAACTGAATAAAATGCGTAGTTTGGTCGTCCGGTCCACGCAAGGTAGAATATTGGAAAATTAATTAGACCGTTTTTTTAATTAAAGAATCACATTTTCTTGAATGACGGCAAATAGTGTTTTGTTTTGGCAAATAGTATCAAATAATACAAAGCAGTTCACTCGCAAATGGGGTCTGAAAGCCTGCAGTGGCGTGAAAATCATTTTGAAATGCACAAACAACAACAAACCACGAACGGTAAAACTCATTTCGATTTTGTCAAGAACGAAATAAATACTCGCCTTTTGAAGAAGAAGAGTTTCTGTTCAAATAAACTCTCAAACCCGAATCACAATTTCAAGTGCCGTGGCCTCGGCGGAAGCACGCAAGGAATTCTGTGCGGCTTTAAAAAATTTTCTCCCCGGCTCTAATTGGCTAATTTTAGACGACCAGATCACCTGGTTGTCTGTCATGTATTCAATTCCGCTTGTTAATTCTTCGTCTTTGTCCTCCTCGTTGTAATTTTGCTCCTCTGGCAAAGTCGGGCGAGGATACAGCCTGGGACACCGTCCGTTTCTGAAGGAAATATCGCGTTCGCTTGAAAAAGGCTAAATCTTGTCAAATCTGATTCCAAATGTTACGCCATTCCAGTTTGTTTGTCTAAGTCATGCGGGGGTCTGACATCACTCTCGTGCTTCGCTATTCACAACGCCGTCCAAAATTCACGAGAGCCCCTTTTGCAACTAAACCGGTCAGCATCTCAACGGAAAACAAAAAGCCGCCATCTTGGACGGTATAGCTTTTAGCCTTCCGTTACGGTCAGCAGTTGGCCTTTACGCTTGGCATCACGCACGTTCAGGGCTTTTTGTTGTCAGT
>NW_027558411.1:7500-10884 GCF_052425735.1 Oculina patagonica
CCGTACGTCGGAACGAAAACGAGACAACAGTGGGAGTCTGGTGATGAGTTTCGCCTGTCACGTCCGCCATTTTTGACTCGGTCACGAATGACGAAGTGTCTTTGGAATTCTAGCGCTAGCAAACAGTAGGAAACTCGAATGAAAAACAGAAACATTAAAGCTTATGATGTAAACTTCATCTCAATGGAAAGGAGCTTTATTATTTTTTTTTACAAAACAACATATGTAAGTATTTACTTCATGCTTCGGATTGATTGTGTGTTTAATGCCAATCGATGGCAATCAATGAAGTTCGCGACCACCAAAGTGTGATTATCGATTGATCATCGATTGGCCGATGCCAATCGATGCCAATCAACAGTAATTAATCGATTGTCATCGATTGATCGATTGATTTTCCGATCATCGATTTTCATCGATTGTTCAGGTCCTGAAATATTTACAGTAGAACCCTGCTAACTCGAACTCTGAAGGGAAACGAAAATGAGTTCGAGTTAGCGGGGTTTTTCGAGTTAGCGGGGTTGATTGAATATTTTATTTGCCAAGTTAATAATTGATAGTTTACTGATTTTTAAGCACTTCAGTATACAGTACTGTGCAAATTGAACTTATCTTGCCAGAAACTCTAAAGCGACCACACATTCTTTTGTTAAGAGTGGAAAATGACTGTCAAATACATGATCTGTTCATTGCTATAATCAATGGGCAACCGTTGCGAGTTGCAAGTTCTGGAATTCGAGTTATCAGCGTAAAAGTTTGACCCAAATTTTGTTCAAGGGAAACAAAATTTAGTTCGAGTTAGCGGGGTTTTCGAGTTATCCGAGTTCGAATTTAACCGAGTAAAAATGACTGAAAAGTGGGGTCAAATCCAAGGGAAATGGAAGTGAGTTTGAGTTAGCAAGGTTGTTCGAGTTATCCGAGTTCGAGTTACCGGTTTTTTTTTCTGTAGTTGACTTCGCAGTTATCAGTAAAAAAATAGTCTGTGCTGATACATCTCTGTTAAATATATAAGGTATCCTTTCGCATCCAGTAGTTTTGCTTCACTTTATACAAGCTTGCGTTAAGTGTTTTGTTTTATAAATTATTGATTTTCATACCAATTAATCAATTTTAATTTAATCTGTGGCATTTGACTTTTTTCAGGGTTAACATGAATTTCAGAATTTGCAGAGCCACAGACACAAAAACAGAATGTGGACAAGGACATCAAAAGAAAACAGGAAGGATTAAGATTATCCAGCTTGATGTTTGGGTGTCTTCATGATGCCATTTTCAAGAGACTAGTAAATTACATGTAAATTGAAATCAAGAAAAGCTGCAAATGAGCAAAGTTTATATTTTAAATGTTAACGTATTTACAGTGTACTTCAGAAAACAACTTCTTGATTGACCTGTCTCTTTCACATCTTTTTAGATGTAACAAGGGCATTATGAAGTGATCTTTTTAAGAATAATTTATGCAGCCAAAACAGTAACAGCAGAAATGAATGGGAGTTTAAAATTGCTATTTTCAATGTTTTGGCTGGTAAGAAACCACATGTGACCAAGCTAAAATCTCTTTGGCCGGTTAACATGACCTGTAAGTGTCCAAATATTTTGAGCCCTCGACTACACAGGACTTACATGTAGTTGTCTAATTACTGTATATCATAAGATCTTTGGTTGACCTTGGGGGAGGTAGTGGAGGTAAAAAGCAATGTAATAATTTGAATTTGGATTGGTAATGCTGAAACTGGTGTAATTCTTAAGTATAGAGGTTAAAATCGTGATTGCAAGCAATATGCAAAACCAATTTCATTCTTATGTGTTGTATGCTGCGTACAATTTATAAGAACAGCTATAATGTTAAAATTAGTGAAATATTCTAAAGCCAGATTAAATTTGCAGTATCCATTAGGTACCATGAAGCAACCAAATTGTGACTCATTTGCTTACTTTGTGAACTTCATGACGAATGGGCAACATGACTCCACAAAAATGTGTACAATAAAGCATACAAATTTTTAAAAGAGCAGTCAAAGTATTGATGCTTTTTTTCTTGCATAGTTTTATACACAAGCAAACATGATTCTATTTTTTCTGCGTAATCAAAGAACAAAACTGAGTTTGAGACACACAAACAATATTCTATCTTCCCAGAATTTTTTTATTTTTTTTATTTCTGTAAGTGAAGTGAAACCCCTTAAGAGGAAGGGGACTCAAAAAGACATGTAAAAGTAAAAAAGGTGCTATCATCCTTTTTTTTGGGGGGGGGGGGGCGAGGGGGGTGGGATGGGGTTACAGAATGTCCCTTCTTTGCTTCCAGTTAGTTTCACTCCGGTTTGCTTGTAGTTAGGTTCACCCCTGTTTGCTCGCAGTTAGCTTTATTCATCCGGTGTGCTTGGGATTAGCTTTCACTCTAGTTTGCTTGTGGTTAGCTTTCACTCCGGTTTGCTTGGCATTAGCTTATGGCAATATGCTGTAAACCCTTTGCTACATGTATGACCTCTGCCATTTCCATTCAAAATTAAAATATAGGCAAATAGTGAAAATAAAAACAAATGAATGAATGAAAAAAAGAAAATTAACCATATTCTTAATGTAGATGTATATTATTTCCTATATACTCTAAATGTTAAGTGCTTTGCTAATTTACCACGTGATATGCCTATCTACCCCAACATGCAGCCCTACTACCCCCTCCTTATCTTCGAAGGTTACATAATTACCCGTTTTGCAGCATAATTTCCCATCCAGACTTCTGGATCATAATGCTGTCGGTGGAATTAAAACGTTTTGATTGATTTTGTTTGTTCTCGGCTTATTTGGTGTTGCTGTATACGGTACTCCCATATAAGGGCTATACGGGTATGTGCTGCTCAACAGGGTGTGCCTTTTGCCTCTCTGACTCTGAAACAGGGTATACAAATCACTCTTTTGACTGTGGAACACTATCAAGTTTAGCTATGAAAATCCGCTCCTCTCATTGGTTTTTCTCCAAGCCACAGACAAAGTCAAGTGAGCGCTTTGTGATGTATGCTAGTGTTTTTATATCTATCTTCATATATTTTTCATTGTGGATATTGTCTGGAACAGGGTACCTATTTTGCACTGTTTGTCTGGAACAGGGTCGCAAATTGAGCCGTTTTTCTCTGGAACAGGTCCAGAGTCTCAGCGACTCAGTGGCACACCCCTTGAGTAAATTTTAGGGAGTACCTCTCCCCCCCCCCCCCCGGGACACGGTAAAAAAAAGTAAGTAACAATATTAAAATTTATAAAAAAAAAATAAAACGAATATTATATTCTTAGCCTTAAAATTGTACAATGGCTTGAATTCAGGTTTCAATAAAGTGCAAAATAATTAACTGGGGAGCTCCGCTTTTTGGCTTGCCTAAATCTATATAT
>NW_027558412.1:0-10881 GCF_052425735.1 Oculina patagonica
GTGATGAACAATATATTTTCACTTGGTTATATTACATTAGTGTGGGAGGCGCGGTGGCCTAATGGTTAGCGCGCTCGACTCCAAGTCGAACGGCCCGGGTTCGAGGCCTGGCCGGGGCGCTGCGTTGTGTTCTTGGGCAAGACACTTTACTCTCACAGTGCCTCTCTCCACCCAGGTGTACAAATGGGTACCGGCGAATTTACTGCTGGGGGGTAACCCTGCGATGGACTAGCATCCCATCCAGGGGGGGGAGTAGCAATACTCCTAGTCGCTTAATGCTACGGAAACCGGGATAAGCTCCAGCTGTATGAGCCTCATGGCTTGGACACAGACTTTACCTTACCATATTACATTAGTAGGGAACATGTTGGAAAACGAGTACATTAGCAAGAAAACAAAAAAGATAGCTTGACAACGCCTCTAGTTAATAGATCTAGAGATATTCAGATGAAAGAACATGTATGACTTCGGGAATGAGTATAGGTATGACTTTCTGTTTCCAAACCAATCTTATTCCCAAGTCTTTTTGAAGTTCAAACTGTATACAGGAGAGAAACACAAATTTAGGAAAAAGAAAGTTGTCACCTTCTCACGTAATGAACTTCTCGAGAATTTGCTTGCAATCCTTCTGAGCTGGTCATAGTACTCCTGTAACAAGAACATTGAGAAGCTTGAGAAGCTTAAAATCGGGCGCTTTGCCTTGAAAGGCAGGGTTCAGTACAGCAGAAACCACGAAGCAGTTACTTAAGTTAAGCACTCAGTCCGACTGTGTTTGTGTAAGTCACAGGGCTTGCATGAGCTGTATTAGTGTGCATAATATAATATCTAGAACGTTGTCGAGATTGCATTATTACTTAAAGACATGATGGTTTCAATTTATAAATGTATCTCACACAATACAAATAAACGATTGAAGTAGACGAATAGACAATGTAAAGTTTTAAGACTTAGCAAAGTGCAGTGTATTGGTAATACTGTAAGGTGCGGTTTCACCTGAAGGTCGTGTGCTTTTCGGTATTTTCCAGGCATTGCACTTTGATGGGACAGTACTACAACTGTTTACCGGGGAACTACTATTGTCAAGAAAATGATCACAACTTGTTGATGAATGATTGAACATTTGTTTCATACCATTACTGTAATAGCAATTGATGAAGGCTTTTAGTCCTGAACCAAAGTATAAGGACTGGGAAATACTGAAACCCATTATCAGCCACCTTAAACGGAAATATCTTGTTGGTGTTTCAAGGAATCCAAGGAAACTTCACTCATCCCATGTATCTATGTATTGCGGTATTTTGTAATTTTTTGAGTGATTTTTGGGGATGTTTGGCAGGTGATAGTTTTTTTTAAAAGAATTAGTAAAATTTAGACAACTAAGAAATATTGAAAATTTAATGTGAATTTAACATTGGAATTTGAAGTTAGAAATTGGCAGACGGACACCAAACAGCCCCGTGACATCCTGGAGTGTTTTTGCATGGGGGTCAACTGTGTGATGATGTTTCCATTTTTTTCTTCAATCCCCACTGATAAAGAACTGTTGTTGGTGTTATGTTGGTGTTATCACATGTCAAGCCTTTAACAAGGTATGAAAGAACACAAGGATTTAAATTATTCTGGTGCTCAATTTTTGCGTAACTAAAATTAATGTTACTCAAATTCCTGATGGATTCTGTCTTAAACTGTTACGAGCTTAGTATTTCCAAATTATTGCATGTCAATGTAAGGCAAGACAAGACATGCCTTGGTTCTTATGTAATTCTCTTAAAAACACATAAGATATTGACTATAATTTTGTCTGTGCTATGGCAATTCACAGTGGGGTGGTCTTGATGTGTCTTTAACTTGTAGACTGGACTGGACTAGTAAAACGCGGACTAGTAAAACGCGGACTTGTAAAACGCCTCTAGACACTTCGAATTCCTTGGCCACAATCATCTTACGGCTCTCTTCAATACATAATGTCTCAAAAAAACAGTAACCTCAGAAAGAAGTCAGAAGCAAATAAGGTCGAAAGACCGAATTTGAACATATAACGGCAAATGTTCTAATGTCACGAACGTAGGAGTCGTGTAGGCCCGTCACCTTTATTTACCACATACTGCCCCCAAATTAAAACAGTACCCTCAGAAAGAAGTCAGAAGCAAATAAGGTCGAAAGACCGAATTTAAACATTTAACGGCAAATATTCTAATGTCACGAACGTAGGAGTCGTGTAGGCCCGTCACCTTTATTTACGATTGACTGTTGATTTCTGGACGGGCCCCGTTCTACCTCGTGCGAGCAATAAAAACGACTGCACTCAACAGACGTCAAGTAGTGGAAAGAAAGAAACATATGCACACAACTCATAGCATCAATCCCGTTGTTTTAGTAGGGGTTTGCAGAACGAACATGTGCTATACTGCAAAAACATCTCCACGCTAAAACAGACCATAGAGTGCTCAAAAAAGCTAGAAATATGCCGTCGAAGAAACACACAAGAGCTTCAAACACAAATTGTTTCGCTCGCTAAACCGTTTAGTTTTATCCGATTTACAAGCGCTTGTTTTACAAGTCCGCGCTCTACAAGTCCGTGCTTAACAAGCCCTCGTTTTACAAGTCCGCGTTTTACTAGTCCGCGTTTTACTAGTCCGCCTTTTACAAGTCCGCGTTTTACCTGAGTCCGCGTTTTACTAGTCCGCGTTTTACAAGTCCGCGTTTTACTAGTCCGCGTTATACTAGTCCGCGTTTTACAATTCCGCGTTTTACTAGTCCGCGTTTTACTAGTCCAGTCCAGTCCTCAAAATACAGTATGCCAAAACTCCCCGCCCTCTAAAGATAAGTCCTTGACGGTTCTTGTCGTTTTTCGGTGCCTATATATTCATCTTCGGCATCTTTCTCATCCACCTCTCGTTCTGTCCTGTGTCTGTCATCACACGAAAGAAAAGCTGATTCTCAAAAAATCTGCCACAAAAGGAAATTGACAAAAACAATATGAAAACCATATATCGAAAGTTTCTTATTCTAAAATTTTATCATACGTCTTAATTCAGAGCTACAAAGAAGTTCCTCCTTTTGAGTTATTGATACTGTTCTTACAGTACCTCTTTCCACTAGCGAAATTTTACAAAATTCCTTCGCGGCGAAAAGGTAGCGCGAATCCAGAACAGACTCCAATCGAGAGTGGGTTAATTCTAGATTACTATTAATTAACTATTACAACATTCATTTTTAAAATAGTTTCCCAAGCCGACTAAGCTAACTAAACGTCGAGTGTATCTTTCAGTAAACAAAACATGCCGTTGTGACGCCGGAAATCCAGCTCACGCATACTATACCCCGTGACTCACGCAAACCTCCGACTTACGTGCTACTACAGTCATTCCTTTCTAAACATTTTTTTTTTGACCACCACCGTACCTTTCTACCCAAAAAACTCATGAAACCGCCCGGTTTTAACCTGTTTTAACCTTTCAAAAATTAGAGCGTTCGAAACTAAATAAGATCCGTAATCACAAACAACATACAGCCGTTTACCAGCACTCTTTAAAACTCCTGAAACCCTTCAAAATCAGGCAAAATAAATCTTTGAAATAACCTTTATCAAAGTTTCTAATTTTTTATTCAGTTCTATAAAATGCCTTTCATACACTACTGTCAAACAAAAATTTCAATTTCCTCAAAGTTTCAAGACAAAAGAATAACAAATATTTCGTGCACAATGTAATTTGATTAAGCCAATATTATCACGTCTAAAAATACTTCAAGCAATTCAGTGAAAACCCGTTTTTTTTTTTCGTATCAACGAAAACCACTTTCGAATAATCAATACATGAAAATAACAATAAGATCAAAAGGAAGAAAGGAACCTTTCTAATTATTTGAAGACTTTCAAAGCCGTGATATTATGCATCCAATCCGCGATAAAATTTAATTACAACAAAATCCAAGTTCTCATTTTGAATTCCATTTTTTTCAGTTGATACCTTTATCCAACTTGTGAAAAATTCCATTCAAGTTCCTATTAATACTGTACATTCCCAATGTTTTGCTCAGGTCTTCAGAAGCGTCTTACTAACCAAATCTAAAATAATTCCAAAACATGCTGTACAAACATTCTACTCTTTGTGACAAACGACTTGACGACCAATTGTTCAGAAATGAAAATCGACACAGTTCTTGCTAAATAAAAAAAAAGTTTTACGGCGGAGTCAGGCTCAAAAAATATACCGCAAGATCACACCCCCATTCATAGTCAGAAACCAGCAAACCATCTAGTTTGCTAAAAAAAAAAACACTGCGTGACATCAATGACGTTACCTTTTTCATTTACAAAAATAACTTTAACTTGTCAAAGTAAGTGCAATTTCACAATGGTGAATATCAGTACAGTATGGGGCCCAGTTCTCGGCCACTTTGTGTTTAACGCGTTTTTTCACACTCCAGTTGAATCAAAAGAAAAAGGTATTTCCTTCAAACGATAGACTGATTCATGTGCTTTAAGTATCTTGAGTTTGATCGTTCAATTCGATATAGAAAGCTCACACGTCGAGTTTACGCGGAGGTAGGTGAATTTGCATTCCCAAAAAAGTTGTTTGTTTACGGCTCCAAATTCATGGATGTAGTTAAATTCGTATTTTATCCAAAAGCCCCCACCATACGAGCTAATTTTTGGCATGTGAAACGTAGAATAATTCAGCTTTCTGCTTTAGTTAACTTTTCGTTGAACCGTTGTATTTTTTGGTCTTAATTTACTTCGAAATTTTTTCTTGCGACGTTTGCGTATTTGCCAGTTCTCGGCCACCCTGCTCGCTATCACAGCTTAGCGCTTGGTTTTTAATATAATTTCATCTGCTGCTGCCAGAATGAAAGAAATAAATGTTTTAAAAATAAAGTTCAATCTTATCTCTAAGTTTTGAGCTGACTCTTGTCTTGTCTATTATTTCTACAACACCTAAATCTTTCAAGACCTTTTCACTGCAAAATAAACCATCTAAATGCACGGGTCACACAATGCGGTTTTGCCAGAACCTGCACATAGGCAACTAGGCGCGTTAAAATCCTTCTTTTCTAAAGTAAAACAAAGCATCATAAAAATAATTTGGGATCGATATAGTATAAATAGGTTTACAGAGTGATTTTATGACTGTGAAAATTAATTGAGCATTTTTTTACAGATAATTACGGACAAGCTTTTTAGTGGCCGAGAACTGGGCCAAGGTTGCCGAGAACTGGGCCCACAAATGGAGCTTTTATTTTTATTATTGCTCGGGCAAATTAATTTTTGACCGGTCGATAGCTTTACACCAAAAAGCTGAATAATGTAGCTAGCTCTGGGAGAAATTTCAAGTTCCTGCAGTTCTTCTGAGGTAAGAAATACAAGTTTACGTCAAAAGTGGCCGAGAACTGGGCCAAGGTGGCCGAGAACTGGGCCCACAAATGGAGCTTTTATTTTTATTATTGCTCGGGCAAATTAATTTTTGACCGGTCGATAGCTTTACAACAAAAAGCTGAATAATGTAGCTAGCTCTGGGAGAAATTTCAAGTTCCTGCGGTTCTTCTGAGGTAAGAAATACAAGTTTACGTCAAAAGTGGCCGAGAACTGGGCCAAGGTGGCCGAGAACTGGGCCCACAAATGGAGCTTTTATTTTTATTATTGCTCGGGCAAATTAATTTTTGACCGGTCGATAGCTTTACACCAAAAAGCTGAATAATGTAGCTAGCTCTGGGAGAAATTTTAAGTTCCTGCGATTCTTCTGAGGTAAGAAATACAAGTTTACGTCAAAAGTGGCCGAGAACTGGGCCCCATACTGTACTTTGCCCCGTAAGCTTTTTTTCTCTGTCCTTCCGCCGAAGCAAAAAAACACAACCTGATTACACATTAACCCAAAAGTCGACCAAGTGTGCCTGCAACGATTTCCTGTCAAAACTAAAATGAAAACCATTGCGGTATGCGTCACCCGTAGCGGTTTTGTAGCAACCCCGAGCTATCCCCGTCTTTTTGGCCGCGCCAGGAGACTACGCTCTAGGACGACCAAAGGGTAAACCTTAAATCGGCCACGCCCGATTAAAAAGAGGAAATATATCGTTTGATCTTTCAGAAGGGAAATTTAAATATCACCACACCACACCATGGCAGTTGTACCTGCATTGTCTCAAGCTCCACAGCTTCTTTGTCATGTTGCAGTTTTTCCTTCGTGTTAAGTAAGGTCACAAGTTCCAAACCCAACTCTTCATTTTTGGCTACCTGTATATTTAAATAGACGTTATATGAGAAATATAATTATAATTGGCATTCTGCATTAACTCATATAACATTGCAGAGCATAAACATGAACATGTGCATCAAATGTTTAAAGTGGATTCCAAACAACTACTCAAAATGAACAGTAACACAACACAAACAGGCATCAGCCAAAGCTCTGGCCAAATGGTAACGCAAGTGGATGCGAGTAATCACAAGTGCACTTGCATGCAGACTTGTGTTTGGTGGCCAAACAGACTTGCAAGTTTACTCTCAAGTGCACACAAGTTGTCAAAAAAGCCATTTCAATTCTACTTCATTTGCTGCAATTTAGTACTTGAAATGAAAAGCAAGACTTGCATTGGGTGGCTAAATGGTGCAAAACTTGCGTTGACTTGCGTGCAAATTTGATCTTGACCAAAGTGAACACAAGTCATCACAAGTCAATGCAAGTGTACGCAATTCCTGTCAAACACAGACGCAAGTGAATGCAAGTTGAAAACTTGCATCTACTTTCATTTGGCCAGGCCTTACCCATTTAGCTGTTTACATGCTGTGGCAAAGGAGTTCAACCTGGGACTGCCAAGAACACATCCAGATATTGGCAGAATGGCCTCCAAATTTCAAAACCATGCTGCTGCTTCCAAAATCCCCTGCACTCATCAGGAAAGCCATAGCAAAATCTCAAACTTAGTTTATGATCACAGAACTGACTTGTATTCACATATTTTTAATACAAACAGAGGTTTCTTTCATACAAAGTTTCAGGACTATACACTTCTCTGTTTTTAAGATACAGGTAACTAAAAATGACTTTTCAGGCCCTTGGGCCCCCAAAAGGCCAGGCTCCCTGCTCAATGAGCCTCAAAAAACAAATGTGTGGAAAATGTTTTCAGGGCTTCACTAAAATATTAATAATAGGGAATCCAAACAGTAAACTGATAAGGCTCCATGCTCCACGGCCCAAAATCTTAGGGCTCCTCTGGTCTCCAGCCGCCCCATGCCCAAAGCTTTTGGACACTCACTCATTAAGCACCTGTCAGCATGCCACTGTACATGAATTGCATGAGCTACACACACTGTACCTCCTTTTGATGGTCTGCCGTGAGCTGAACATGGCTTGTTTTTAAAGCAATGTACTCATTTGCCAGTTCTTTATGATCTGTTTCCATGATGCCGAGTTCTTCTTTAGCTGCCGTCAGGTCAGTCTGAGCCTTATCCAAAAACATCTGCAGTTCCATCACATTATTCTCTAGAGCAAGCACCTGGAATGAAGCAAACAGAGTTACATTATAACTGATGTACAGTACTCTTAATTAATGCACCAATTGCCCCAAGTTTAAAACAAAATCCCAATTTTACTTTGTAAAATATTGAAAAGTAAGCAGTACCACTTATAAGCACACTTACTAATAATGATAAGGATAAAAAAAAAAAAAATAAAATACATAAATAAATAAAAAGTGTCTAAAATAAAATAATATAATGATGATGATGACGACAACAATGACGATGATAAATGACTTTAGTCCATTTGATAAGTACGTAATTATCAAAAGTTACATGGGACCCGGCGGTATAAAATGCTAGTTAAAACCACCTTGTGGTTTTGCCCTGACTGTAAAGTTAAACTGACTTAAGATTGACTCCATGAGTGGAAGGATTTAGACTATATTTTATTACAACTAACAAAGTTAGGTTCAATGAGTTTGTTTCTGTGTATCAAAAATAACTATTAATACTATTTTAGAGAGATGCCAGGGGAGGCCATCTTGAAATAATTTTATGTAGACCTGCATACTTTTATTGTTCATCAGCTTCAATTTTTTTAAGCTTAATGATGGCTTTTTTCAAGTTATTTGGCATGCTGAGTACGAGAACTGTAACAGTAAAATACTTTTATCAAAAAAGTTATAATTATATGTACTCCACCTTATTGTTAAGGTCAAAATTAATGGCTTCTGCATCTTCCTGAATTCTGTTGTTTTCCAGCTGTACATCAACTAAGGTCTTGGAGATCTATTGGTCAAACGACAATTAAAGACAAAAACACAGTAAAACAATTTGAAATAATCAAGCCATACTTATATTCTCTGTCTATTTCAGTCTTGTATTTATAACTTATTCATCATCCAGTCTACATTCTTTTAACACTTTAAGGTCATTACCCTGAAATAAAACTGAACATAGATTTTTAACCAAACTTCGCCTACTGGTTTATTACTTTAAGGTAACTTAAATTTTGAAATTAAAAAGTGGGGTCACCAGATTCGTTTAGGAGCGGGAAGACCTTGTATATTCCATACAATTCCTTTAAAATTCCTCTGCGAGTACTAGCAAAGTACACATTTTTAGCGATAATTTATTTTTCAAACACAAGAATTGATCTGTTTTCATTTTACAGAACGAATTTTATCGCTACACCCAAAATATGAGAAAAAATTGATAGGTCACCAGACTCGTTTACGAGAAAGCGACAATTTACTTCTCTCGCGGACTAAGCCGCATAGAAAAAAGCCGCCATTTTGTTTATGTGCGCGCGCTAATTACGCCTAAAATTCTGCGCAGTAAGGATGCGCAATGCAATACAGGGCAATGACCTTAATCCACATCTGCCGCTATTGTTGGGGCACTCCAATTCCATGCCCTCAGTGCTGATAGAAAAGACTTGTGACGGGAAGTGTTCTACTAAACATTGAACACACAGGGATACAAGTGTCAAGGCCCCCCAAAAAAGTTCTGTCCGGTTGTCTGAGACAAGTAGATTTTTCTGCCAGGCAAGTAACTTTTCATACCCACTTGCCCAATGCAATGGGCAAAGAACAAAGTGGTCTGCCAACTAAATCATAAAACAAAATAACTAAGACAAGCATACAACTGTCCCAGGCAAGCAAAATTTTGGAGCTGCTTGACTGAAGGGCAAGCCCTGTCTACTCAGAACTTCAAGTCAACAGCACCATAACAATTTTCTGGTAATCATTTATACCCCTGAGTGATTGGACAGCTTAAAGTCAGCCACCCTGACATATAACCTGTATCTAACCTGTAATTTCTCCTCTTCACTGGAGATGAGCTTAGATGAAAGCTGTGTCTTAGAATTCATCAGTTCACTGTATCGTGTCTGCATTTCTTCCAGCCTCGTGTAAAGCTGCTCATTTTTCTCTTGTAACTGAAACTATAATGTACAAATAACACAGTCAAACAATGAGTGAGCTTTCATCCATAACACACTTTGTGATGCCATACATCATAATTTAGTAAGAAAAAAAGAAAAAAAGTGGACTTCTAATGATTAAGTGCTGTTTTCACATTTTCATAAAATAACAACTTACAATAATAAGTAAATGTGGAGGATGAATACCTTTAAAAGCGAAAAGTTGCCTTGTTTTCTTGTTCATAAATTGCTCTCATTTACCATCTAGGAAAGCAGGGCACTTTATAGTGGGTGGGGTTTATTAAATAATTGAACTTCCCGATGGGGACTTTTTAGAGAGGCATGCTTACCGGTAATAGAGCATTTACAGTTAGTGTTAGTTACATTTCCCTGTGGGGTGTGTGTGGGGGGTGCATTTAATAAAAGGTGGGGGGCCCGGGGGGGGAGGGGGGTACTCCTTGGAATTTTTGGTGGGGGTGTGCCGCCCGCATCTCCAAATCCAGACCCAATTTCAGACCAAAAAATGTCATTTTCCAAACCCGTTTTCAGACCTGACCTTAAAATGAACGCTGAACGGAAGTCAACGTAAAAAGGATGAATAGGTAAAATTAAGCTGAAATGATATATTTTATCTATTTCTCTTTGTCTCTCACCAGTTACTCGCTCCGGTTGCTGGGAAGAAAAATAAGTTTATAAGCTTTCGTGAACGTTCCCCAGATAACCATACCCAATTTCAGACCAAAATTTTCAAAATCTATACCCGTTTTCAGACCAAAACGGCTCAAAAACCATACCCTTTGGGCGGCACATACCTATATACCTTATATAGGGGAGTACCACCCCCCTCCCCCCCACCCCGGGGGGGGGGGGGATATTAAAAAAATTGAACTTCCAAACAGGAACATTTAAGAGAAGCATGCTTAATAGAGCTTTAACAGTAAGTATTAGGTACATTTTCCTGGGTAAGTTGTGCCATTTGGTCCTTTAGTTCCTGTGCTCTGGCTTGATTGTCTCCTGTTCCTGAACCTCTTGTACCTCCTGATATTCTGATGTCGTCTTGAAGCTTCATGATCACTGATCTAAACTGACACAGAAGTTCCTGTGTACAAGTACAGACACAAATCTGTTGGTTAATCTATGTAAGCTTAAAGTAAATTTTGTACCAAGTAGGAAGGATTTTACCTCTGTTACATATTGAACAGGGGATTGCGATGAACACAGCATTTCAGCTCACTTTTGCATCTTTTGACAAATTTTCTGATGGGTTCTGAATATGTGTGCAGGGTGGGCAGGATGTGGTGCTTTGCATCACATGGCATTATACAAACAAGTCAGCAGTACACGTAACTTAATTAGCAATGTCAAATCCCATGCCACACTTCTGAGATTTTAATTACTGATCATGTAAAAAAAACAATCAGAAAAATAGTGAAAAGATGTCAGCATGTGCACAGCTGAAACTTCACTAATGGAGGTGTACCTTCAGTATAAATGGACA
>NW_027558413.1:0-10863 GCF_052425735.1 Oculina patagonica
TCAGTCCAGCACGGTTATCAGAATTGATAACCCCATGACGTCACAACATGGCGACATTTCGTATCTCGGCGAATATTCGGAGTACATTATCTTTGTTCGTCAATTTTTCGGTCTTGTTCGTCTTTTATACCCATAGCTCCACGCGGTCATCTTTAGTGTAGAACAAGCTTCTTGTGTGCACAAAATGGCGGCCGTATGTGGTTGATCGTGCGAGTTTTTTGCCTGATGATTGAAAGAGGTGGCCCAAACATGACAGTTTTTCAGGTATGTTTGTACTCTTTGCCGTCAATTTTAAGCTAGTTGCGCATTTTTGTGGAACACGTAGAAATTATCCTGTATTCTTTGGTTATTTTTCTTTCGATTCATTGCATACTCATCGAAGGGCACGACGAACTGAGCGAGGGCATCGTGTCTTTTGATTTGCCGTCTGATTTCGCTACTGACCGCCATTTTTAACTGCTTTTGCTTCTAGGGGACGAGTAGTATCAAATGGCAAAGTTATGGAAGCTCACACTCAGAAAATTGCCAATTTGTGTCGTTTTTGTGCCAAGCCAGCAAAAAATAAAAGTAAAACAGGAAAGGAAAAGCTGTTATTCAAAAGCGATTTTCTTTCGTATGGAGTGAATTTAGAAGAAGATCTCGACTCTGTCCACCCGCGTCTGGTGTGCCAGTCTTGCTCACGTAATTTCTACCGCTTGAGAAGTACTACTCCCCCTCCCAAATTGCTGGAAAAGTTGCCATTTGTATGGGAGCCACATAGCGAAGAAGATTGTGTTTGCCAAGGACAGACAAAATCCAGAGGAAGACCAACAAAGCGGAAGGCAGAGCAACCTGAACCTGAAAGTGATCATGACAGTGTTACCGAAAGTGCAGAAGAAGAAGAAGATGAACAGGAGAAAGCCTCATGCAGTTTTTACAGTGAGATATCACAAAATCTCCATCTTCTTGACGAAGAATTGGGGAAGTTCCTGTGCAAGGACATTTGCTCCATGTTCGGTTTTGTCTTTGTTGACCCCAGTGATATTTTGTCTTCTGTTAAGGCAATTGACAGAGCTCTAATGTTAAAACTGGTTGAAACAATATTTTCTGTTGAAAGAGAGTATATAAAAGATGACGAGAATGTTCTTAGTTACAAAAACATTGGTGATCTACTGAGTGTAACTCCAGAGAAGTGGCTGTCTTCAGGAAACGTAGTCCTTAACAGTGCTGTTAATGGACTGAGTGACGACAGAACAAAACCTGTTAAAAAAGTTATGGCCCTTGACCATATGTACAATTTGGTTAAACCAAGTTTCATTAGTCCTTTCATGTTTGGTTCAAATCTTGTGATGTATACCATTGCACGAAGCAAAATGGCTGTCAATATCTATGGAAAGCTACACCCCGGGGGGCAATATACCACAATGAAATCGTGGGTGGATGGCCTGACCATGGAGATCCCCACTTTGCCGGAGGGTGACTTACTTACAGCAATTGACAATGATCAAGTGTTGATGAAGAGGTGGACAGTGCGAAAGGACAATCGTGCCCAGATTAGTATCCTTACAAGTGTTTGCTGTGCTGAGGTTGCTACCGGCGATAGTGTCTTACAGCAGGATGAATCATTTTCACCAAGGTATGCATTGTTGTTTTCATTTTAGAATACAAATTATTGTAGTTTTCAAGTGATTTTGTTATACATGTAAACTTTGCAATACTTTTTCTTTTGCATTACTTCACTTATTTAAAAAGACATACCTAGCACAGTTCTTACTCAAGAACTCAAAACAGTGCAAAAATTGTGACTTTCTTGTAATTTACCAGTTTTTATAATAGTAAGTTTGTCTTTGGCAACATGTTGTAAACTAAACATACATGTATATGTCATAAACACTTCATACAAAGAAGAAATGAACCAAATAGCATTAATTAACATTGAAAGTAATACACCCAAGTCCCATACAGGGATTTATAGAGTATTTGTCTCGGAAAGTAATGAGGTTGATGGTACTTTGTTTAACTGAAAACATTAAACCATAAGGTCACAGGATATTAATTTTTTTCAGCCTGAAAAATTAAGTTGACAGCTTAGTATTTTGCCCAGCACTCAGCCTTGCTACATTCTTGCCATACTGGTGTCGTGGTGCAATTTTTTACAGTAATACATCTGCTTATAAGCTTTTCACTACAGCAATTTTGATGCTGTGGAATTATAATCTCTGACTGATCAAGGCTAGAGGTTGATATGTATTTCACAATATTTAATTAGCCGAAGGAGAACAATAATCTTTTAAGTATAACTGCAGAGTCAGGTAATTTGAAAGTCAACTAACATCCATTGTGTTATTTATTTGTAAAATATTATATGCCAAATGGAGTGATTTAATGATTTTTTAAGGGCTTTGAAATACCCTTAAACATAACACTTTTTTCTTTATTTAACATAGTAAATGGCCAAACAAACTGAATGAAGCAAGACATGATCCTACAAAGAACGAAGAGCTGGCCAAACATTGTTCTTCAAATACTGATGATGCATTACTATTACGTAAAGAGGTAACTATGTATGCTTTTATTTCAGAAAATTATATTATTTTGTTCTAGTAGACTTTATTATTCTAACGTAAACCTTATACAGAGTACATTGCACACCTAACCATTATGGCTGTAAGATAGATAGGAGTGAGATTGGAGATTTATATGGATATGTGTTTCAAATATTTTGGTTCAATGATTTTGACCTACATTACCTGGTATTTCATTTACACTTTACTTATAGACCTTATGCAAAAATGGTTGACATAAATTTCTATTGTTTGGTCAAGTTTCTTAAAATGCTGATGATGGCTCTTAAATATATATGAAATATTCTGAGAAGTTTCAGTGTTTTGGGTTAAATGGCTGCGAAGTGATGACTTATTAAAATTAAAGACATTTGTATGGAAGAAGTCACCCTGGCCTGCCTAGCCACATTTTCAATGTAAATGCAATGTAAATGCCCCTGTAACTTCCCATTAGATGATAGTATAGCCTTAAAACTTTATAAACGGATTTACATTGACTTTATCTTTAAGTTAGAGTGATTTAATTTTGTTGAGAAATGATTTTTCTTGGAACCGAGAATTAACAGTTACCATATTTGCATTGGGTCTATTAGATGTAATTTCCAACTGGATCATTTTCTTGCACCAGTTTATTTGATATCACCTGTCAACTGTCTCTCAGCTCTAAGGTGGTGCATAAGGCCTGAAAAAACTTTTTGAACAACTTCCTTAAAGTTTTCAGGTATTGAATATATTAATTATCAATCTAAAAGGTATTAATTGTTTTATTAGAACAAGAAGTTGATCCATGAAATTCTTAAGAAGGTCACAAGAGAACATACCAAGTCAACAACTGGAGAATGGAAAGATGACATTGACGCAAGAGTAGAAGAGCTCAATGCAAAAGAGGGAATGCGGGTGTGTCCTTATTGTAACACCACAATGCCAAAAACAAAGCGCAAGTGCATCAATCCTGATTGTCGTGTTAGTTTGAAGCTCGCCGAAAAACAGGCCAGTGGTACAGATATACTTGGTACTGCCCTTGTTGCTCCTGTTCGTACCTTTCAACATCGACTTCATGAAACATCCCTTGGATTCAAAATTGAAGAAAACAATGCATTTGTATTCAGTAAAGAGGAACTGTGGGAAACTCATGATGAATGGGCAGATGTTCCAAGTAACCATCCACCATTTCCCATCAAAGTCCATACGTGTGACCCTGTATTTGTAAATCCAAACTCTTTTGAATCAATGAAAGAGGTTCTTCGCAGAGTTGGAAAAGCAGCTTGTGTTTCTCGTTATCACCCGGATTTACCAAATGCTCGCAAATGGCTCAGTGTCACAATGGACGGGGCACCGTATCTTGTATCTAGGACAGTCATTGACTCTGTTTACTTGTGCTGTGACTGTGAATCGGAGGTCAATAAGTCAGAACAGCAAGATCATTGCATGGAGGCACACCGAGGCCGTAGAGTGTCTTTTGTCAAAGAGTTTAATTGGGTGTTGTTGCGTATAGGCAAGCTGCATCTTGAGATGAATATGGCAAAGACGTTTGTTAATCACAACTGGAATGTGTTCATGTCCGAGCTTGCCAAAGAGCTAGGATTTATTTCAGAAGCAGCACAAGCATACGTAAAGAAGTGCTCAGATCATCACAAGACCATGTCAATCCTCAAGGTGGCCCACCTGGGATTCTGGCACGAGCTTCTAGTTCCTTATGTACGCAATCGCCTTGCATGTGGTGCTGAGTTATCTGTGTCTGACTTCCTTTATGACTGGGTTGTCAATGTTGGTTGGAAAGATCCCAACTACAGGTACACCTTTAATGTTGCCTGGACTTACCTCATGGCTATTCAGCTGCTTCATGTTGGTGTTAGAAGGAACAACACAGATTATGTCCGAGCCGGACATATGAGCTTTGCTCCATTGTTCCACAAGAATTCAGCCTCCAAATATGCTCTGATTGACTTACATGACTGGTAAGCTCTAATTTCAAAAAATAAAGCCTTTAATTGATGTGGCTAAATTAAATTTAGGCCAAGTAAGTTTCAAGCCATTGCTCGTCAGTGACAGTTCTCACGAGCCGTGCCTACTGGCTTACATTCGTTCTTGTCTTTGCAGCAACATTGGGCCCAAGTTTACCTGTGCTTTTCTTGCAGGTCCATATTGCCTGTGAATTCATTTTGTGTGGATCATTATTATTATCATTAATTTTGTTTTGCTTTGCCTTCAGTGTGGACCGAGCCTCATTTCCACCTGCTGTTTCTACCTTTGTGTCAAGAACTGAGTCAATCAGCACCTCAGGTAATCCCAGCAAAGGAGAGTGCATGGATGCCAATCTTGAAGAAGTTAATAAAGAATCCAAGGTTTGGCAGCATGGTGTGATGAATGCTCTTGACTGGCTTAGAATCTTTCGTAATCTTGGAAAGTTGTCAAAGGTAAGAGTGAATGCATTTGCAGTTTCACTGAATGTTTGATTTTGTGATTGATGAAAATTGTTTTCTTGTACATGTACATCTTAGCAAATTCACTCGCGGCCTTGACTTGGGGGGGGGGGGGCTTGATGTCATGTATGATTTCTAGACCTTGCCCAGGGTCTGGGCTAACCGCTGGTGCTTACATGTAGCTTGCGAGTAGCCATCAAAAGCTGGGGGTAGGGTGTCATTTTTTACTGCTGGGCCTACCTAGTCTCTAGCACCTTGGAGCATGTCTGTTTGAATTTTGAATGCCTTGTGTCGATTGTGAATATTTTGAATGACTCTGCTTGAGGGTTTCTGTTGAGAAGGCACCCTGCAGGTGTGGAAAGGTGTCACATGGGCTTGTCACGTGTCAATCGTTAGCCAAGGGGGTGGGGGGGAGGTTGGGTACTTGTAGTAGCCCTAGGGGATGGGGGCCAGGTTTTTAGAAAATCACTCAGACATGTACCTGTATATTTATTTATTCATGTAATGGCAAAATCATATTTTAATATGCCAATCAGTGCAGATGTATGGCAGTGCTATCAGTCAGTGAGGTGTATGTTATGTGATTTGCCATATTTTTATGTACAGTTGAACCCCAGTAACTTGAACTCTGAAGGGAAACGAAAAACAGTTCGAGTTAGCAGGGTTTTCAAGTTAACACAGTAAAAATTAATGAAAAGTTGGTTCAAGTTGGCGGGGTTCTTCGAGATATCCAAGTTCGATTTACTGGGGTTTTACTGTATTAATAATTTTTAGCATTTCATGTGAGTTGTTTTGAGGGCCTAAACATAAATGCTGCTTCCATAACACTCTGACATGTACATGTACATGACTACCTTTTCTTTCAGGTACGTGACTGGCTCCTTGAGCTAATCGGAATGAATGATCCCAAAACAGAGGCAGCAGTGTCGAGAAAGAAATATGACTTTAAGGAAGAGGTCCTCGCTTGGCGAATCAAGCTTAGGAAAGAAAGGTCAGTTTGTGTCCTATATACATTTTGTGTTTATGTCCTGGTTAAGATTTATCTTTGTTTTGAAGCTTATTATTTTATTTAAATAGGTTATTGTTTTGTTCTCATATAAATTTATACTAATCTAAAACCCAAAAACTAAAAGTAAGACTGATTTGGAAAAGTTTTAGACCAAAAATAAACTTACACCATACCACATACAATGACAGAACATGTGCTCTCCCTTTTGTTCCTCACGAGACAACTTTTTTGTCTACCGGTTGCCACCCCTTGTTACCATTTTGTTCTTCACATTACAAGGTCTGCTGTGTTGCAAAATCTAATACAATTTAAATGTAGAAAATTACGGTTTAGTTTACACATCTGAGCTTTGTAAATATGTGCTGGCTGGCCAGCCAGCCATCCAGTTGGCTGGATGGATGACCGACTAGCCGTCCGCCCGCCCGACCACCCACCTGCCCGCCTGCTGGCTCCCTAACTGAATGACTGGCAGACAGACAGACAGCAAGCCCGTTCTAATATATATTTTTCTTTGTGTATAATTTGTAGGTATTTGTTAGACAACCAAGACAAGCATGTCTCCCTAAGCGGTATGGCTCTTGATAAAGACCTTGTCAACATGGATGGCATTCTGAAGAAGAACAGACAAAATTTGCTATTTGAGCACTTTGTGAAAGGGGCACCAAGAAGTGATGTACCCATTACAATGGTTTACACCACAGAAGAGGAAAGAGTGGAAGCAGAGGACATTTGCAATGCTACCAAGAGTGTTATACTGCAGCGAACAGAGAGCCAGATAAGTTTGGTATCTGATGAAGATACGAAAGCTGTGTTAGGACAGAAACTGACTGAATTTAAAAGAAAACAAGCTTCTCTGAAAAAAGAAGTACTGATCTCTTTCTACCTCGAAGTGTGTGAAGAACTAAAACTAAATAAGGATGCTGATGAGCAAATTTTGTTCATAGAAGATCAGTCTGATGATGACGATTGTGCTCCACAGTGAACATTGTTTACAGGGCGACGCACCTTACCATGGCCACCCGACAAACTTTTTCACAAGTGTCCGTTTGTAATATTTTACGTTTTCACTGCGTTTTGTTGATAAATACGATGTAGCAAGTATCTATTTGATCATATTCAACTTGCAAGGAGGCGTGTTCGTCAAACGAATAATATTAATAGAGAACATTTGTAAAAAGAGTTTGTTGGGTGGACACGGTAAGGCGCGTCGCACTGAAATGGTAACTTTTCTTGCTGTTGTCATGTACGAAACTGATTTTTATTTATTTTGATGTAAATAAGCTTAATGTTAAAAGTAGATGTATAATATCATTAAGTTTCATTTCAATGTCATTGGTAAAGTCAGGGCCAGTAATCAAGGAATAAACTGTTCCCTGTATACACTTTCGTTATGTTACATGCACCTTGAGTTTGTAAATAACGTTGATTAACTCCAAATTTGAATGGAATATTACAATATTCCGCTTTCTTGAATTACATTGAATTTTTTTACATTGATAAATTATTGCGCAATATAAGTAAAATGAAAAATGTCGAGTGGTAAACAGGAACTGTCAATCTGAGCATGTAAAATATATTGTGTATACACATGTAGATTACTTCTTAATATTTTTGCATTGTCTGGAATTTGTTTCAAGCCAATTCTTTGCACCCATATCTTAACTTTTTGAGTGATCTCAACCTTTTGTTTTTGAGTGTATCTGTTTCAACAATTATTTCAAATTGTGTTTTAAAGAGAATATATAATTATCGAGTTTCAAGTACAATTATCGAGTTCAAGTGGAGCATGGTGGTAAAGGTAACTGTAACATTATGACAACTATTATTTCTGCATTCTTAAATAAATGCATTGAACTTAAACATAACTATATTGAATATTTTTTTGTTTTGTTTTTTCATACAGTACATGTAATTCGGAGCACTCGGCCTAGTCTATTTCCACAGTTTCATTCGCGTAGTTATTTTTTTTCTTTACAAATTGTCCACGCGCGGTGTCAAAGGCACATTTGTCGGCACGGATTCTTCCGAAACAAAAGTTATTTCAGTTTGTTCTGTGATACTTGGGCTCTTCTCGTTGTCACAAATCCTTGCCACAGGCTTGTTCACCAAAACCTCCCGCACTGGTTCTGGAATGTTTTCAGGGATGCTTTCAAAGGGTATGCGTGTACGTACTGATGTTGATCTCCGGTTAATATTTGGACTGTGGCCAAGAACACGTGCCATTGTTGGGGACATTTCACAATGAAGATTCTCTGGAGTGTCGGCAAGAGCTTCGACTGTAATAACGTGATCGCCGACGTCAGTTATTTCCTCCATTTCACCGGACTCGAAGATTTCCTGGTCAACCATTGGTCGCAAGTTGCCCTTTTCGTATTCGGCGACCAGACGAGGAGAACCCCACACAATGCGGTGTTCCTTTGTAGGTTCGACCATTAGAAGGACTTCCGCTTTGGTCATCACATGCAGTTTAACTGCATTTCGAAATAAAGTTGCCTTTCGACGTGACAATGTTACCTTCCTTTGCTTGCTATCTTCTATATATTGTACCTTTTCTTTTCCTCTAATGCTTCTTTTATTTTGTTTTCTTTGGGGGGTCAGACTGAAACAAATTGTAAGAGAATGGTCGGTCAGAAATCTACAATTACATCATCCATACAACACCAAAAGCGATGTTTGAAAGGATTTCTGAGGGCACAATCACCTTGTGTCGTTTTCTGGTGTGAACATCTCGAGCTCCTCCATTTCATAAGAATGAATAGTGTTGCTTTCCACAAGTTCCACGATTGGTATCTCGAGCGACGGACGTGGCGGCATTCACTGTTGTTCTATTAATTCCCGCGAAGTTCTCAGCTGGAGAACTGGATACCTGGTCGTGATTCGATAAAATCCCGGCAATATGACAGTTTGATTGTACACGCATGTGGTTACAGGAAACATGATATATGTGAATTTAATGATTTGCCGCGAGCAGCGAGTCTTGCTTGTTGGAGTCAGAACGCAGTTGACCGCTTTCGCGTGAAATTTCATCGAAATGAGTAAACGAGGTAATGTCTTCTAATAATATTTTCTACTTTGCTTTGATGTAACAATTTTAAAAGATTTTTCATTCGACTTTGATGACCACTAGCGATCAAAAGCCGGCGGCACGCATTGATGTTATTGTACATACTGGAAATGACCATTTTCAAGTTCTCATTCTGAAAGTGTCTTTTCTAGGCAATCAAAGTGGGAACCAGTCAGTTTTAAGAGTAACCGGTGGAAAAATAAAGGGGTATGTGAATGTGGTCTTTTACCTCTTGATTTTGTTCCATGAAATCTTATTTTTATATTGCGCTTTTACCTACAATCTAATCCAAATTTAGCCACATGCGGGGAGCTTCGAGAAGTAAAACAATTTGCGATTTCTTATTATTTTTCACCAGTTACCACGAGTTTAAAATCAAGGGACCGGAAGGCACTCGCGTCAATGTGATGCATGAATCCGGTAATAGGGATCCTTTTGCCCTACAATGTGTATTACCTTCGGTAGAACAAATACCAGAGGCATTGCTGGACATTGAATTGTCGTCCAAGAGCGCTAAGAAAAGTTACACGTTGAGGGACGTGGCAGGGAAACAAATAGGAAGAATGCAATACTTTTTAAACCAAGAGTTAAAAGCGTTCATAGACTGCGGGAAAGTCAACGGCATCGAGGGGTAAGGTTTAAATAAATGTAAGCCAGATAATATGTTTGTGTTAAATGTGTATTATAAAAGAGTGCAACGCATTGCTCCGGAAATGCCTGACGGTGCTTTTGTTGTCATTTTTAGTTTAATAACAGGTCAACCAACGGTAACTAAACGTCCTCCGGTGGGTCAAAAGTGGAGTAAGAATGTACAACAAGGCGGAGGAGCATACATTCCTTGCCACTGGATTATTCGGTGCCCAGATGATGCCGTGGGGGAAGTTAAAGCAACAATTGAGAGAGTAATTTCAGAGCTTGGCGATGAAGGTGCTGGCATGGATGTCGAGGTATATTGAAAGAAATCAGGTTTTTAACGAATAAGCATGGATGTCGAGGTATAATTAAAGGGAATCAGTTGGCAAAGATAATGTTTACAATTACATGACCACAGTTATCAACTTATGAGCCGAGCTTAATAAAAGCGCATTTCAATTTTGCACAGCAAACAAACCCGATATGCCATTCGACAAGTATGGTTCCAAAACAACAGCATTTATCGATTTGCAGGGTCGAAAATATATTAATGTCTCGGAGAAACAGCTGAAACAGGAGAGATATCGATCGAAGCGACTTTGTGTACAATTAAAAGAGCTAGAAGACAATTTATTACATGTAATATTTGGTAGGTTACTGAAACGCGAATTTCTTCATTCACGCAGATGCTCGAAGAAGGACAAGTCGAAGAGGAAGAGGCACAGAATAGAAAGAAGCTGAAAGCTTGTTGATGTTTACTGATTACACAATAAATATCTTTTACACAATAAATATCTTTTATGGCAGTCAATTTGCTTGCTATTTTTTGTCTCTTTTGAACGGCTGACGCTCTTTAAGTTCCTATGGGATAAAAATATAGTCATAGTTCACGAGTAGTCGAGGATTATTGTTACCTCGACGCTCCCCGGCGATAGCAAAAGCATCAAGCCTTTTCAAATAATTTTGGATAAAGATTGGTTTTTCTTCTGATTTAAAGCTTGTTTTCAATTATAGTCAAACGGGAATCGAATGTTGAATTAGCCACGCTGGGATGTTTTCGCAAAGAAGTGGCCGCCATATTGAAGTAGATGGTTGCTATGATAACTTGTCACGTGAGCATTAACTTGATGTTTGATTGGCTAATCGTTTGTTTTGGTCCTGGTTATCAATTCTGATAACCGTGCTGGACTG
>NW_027558414.1:0-10864 GCF_052425735.1 Oculina patagonica
GCGGCGTAAAGACGTCTTTTGCAGCCGTCCGCCTATATTTCTGTCCTGTCTTGGCAAATGGCCGAAATATTAGGACAACTCTGGAACAAACGTAAAACAATATCATCGGCCTCGTCGGACGAATCTACTTTATCCCCTGAATCAAAGAAAACGAAATCAAACTCTTCGCCAACGCGAACCGAACAAGACGACGAGGTAATGTCAGCTCTTAACATTTCACAAGATCTGGGAGCGACTCTTCAGGCAATCCTAGCCAAACTAGATAAACTCGACACAATAGAGTCTGCTGTGAATAAAATCGAAGCGAAACTCGAGAATCTTGAGAAAAGAACGCAAACGCTGGAAGAATACCAAACAACATCGAAGAAAGACATTGAAGACCTAAAGGACGGACTAAACTTCACAGGACAACAACTCAATGAAAAAATGGAAGGAGTGAAGAAGGCGCATCAAATTTACGAAGGTCAATTGGCGGAGTTGGCGGAAAAAGTTCAGAAAAACGAGGAATTGATCAAAGAGGTCAAGACAAAGAATCTCTACTTAGAATCTTATTCCCGCCGTGAAAACATAAAATTCACAAACATAAATCAGGCGGTTGAAAGGGCCGAAGACACAGAAGACGTTCTTCGAACCTTCCTCGAAGAAGACCTTGGTTATCGGGATGCAAGAACGGTGGAAATCCAGCGCGTGCATCGCATCGGCAAATCCAAGGATGGGAAACCACGGCCCATCCTGGCGCGTTTCCTCCGATACAAGGATTGTCAACAGATCTTTTCTCTAGGACACCGACTTAAAGAAACAGATTTTCAGATGTTCAGAGACCTCCCTCAGGAGATCATTTCTCGTCGCAAAACACAGATGGAAGCCTTTAAAGAAGCCAGGAAACATGGAGTTGCTGCCTCATTTAGCCAATCTCAACCGGATAAACTGTATATTAGAGGTAAATTGTGGCCCATCGGTCAAAAGTTTACTGTTTAAATAACTGTAGTTCGACTTCGCTCGGGATGAATATTTAATTGTTCATAGTTACTGCCAAAAAGTTTCACTTTAATTACAGGCGGTTTTTCGGCTGCTCAAACGTCAGATAGAGCTACAATTTTTGTCTAGCCTTTTTCTCACGGTAGCAAGCAATCATTTGCCCAATTGCTTAACCATAAGCCGATTAGTAGTTTTATTCCTTTTACGTGTTTTTTCGTTTTTCTGTCTCAGGGGCATAGAAAACTACCAAATTAACAGTATTTTTAAAGCATGTGGTCATTTTGAGACCGTTATTTATAAAATGCAAATCAGTCATCACAATCTCTTATACTTCATATAATACAATGGATCTGAAATTAGCTTCCCTTAACGTCAGGGGATTAGGTAACAATACAAAAAGAAGAGAGGTGTTTAATTGGTTGAAAGAGAAAAAGCAATCTATATATATGCTGCAAGAGGTTCATTGTTCTGAAGACACTTCGGAAATATGGGCTAACGAGTGGGGCTACAAAGCGCTTTTCAGCTGCTGCTGCAGCCAAAAAGCGGGTGTTGGCATTCTTTTTTATAACAACTTTAATCTTCAAATTCAAAGGGTTTTTACAGATCCGAATGGTCGCTTTATCATATGTGATATCGTTGCTAATGGAAAGAATCTTACTGTGGCTAACATCTACGCACCTAACGAAGACGACCCAAATTTTTTTGAGTCTTTTTTTGATCATTTATCTAGCTTTAAATGTGAGGAAATTATAATCGGTGGGGACTTTAACTTAGTTCTTAATACTGAAAAAGACAAAAAGGGCGGCCTTGCCAGAACACACAAAAATGCCTTAAAAGTGATTCGAGACTTCTCTGAAAATCTTGGTTTGACCGATGTCTGGAGAACGCTGAACCCGGAGGCTAAGAGATATACTTGGCGCCAAAACAAACCCGTCATACATTGCCGACTCGATTTTTTCCTAGTAAGCGAATCATCTTTATGCGATGTTACTCATGCAGACATTGCTCCTGGCTTTAGAACAGACCACTCAATGATCACCCTAAACTTATCTCTACACTCTAACCCCAGGGGAAAAGGTTTCTGGAAGTTGAACACCTCTCTTTTGTCTGAAATCAGATATATTGAAGAAATCAAAACAACAATTAAAAGCACCGTGAACCAATACAAAGATGACACAACGGTGAATCCAGCTCTTCTTTGGGAAATGATTAAACTAAAAGTGCGAGAAAAAACAATATCCTACGCCGCGTACAAAAACGCAACTACAAAGAGACAAGAGGAAGCATTAGAAAGTGAAATCGCCTTGTTAGAAAATCAACTGGATAATGCAGAAAATAACAACCCCTCATATCACATCGTCGCAGAAAGAATTACCACCTTAAAGAAAGATCTAGAAAAAATCATTGAGTATCGTACTAAAGGCGCTATCATTAGATCAAAGTCGCTATGGTACAACGAGGGCGAAAAGAATTCAAAATATTTCCTAAATCTCGAAAAGAGGCACTGTAAACATGGAACAATAAGTCAATTAAAAGTTAATGACAGCTACTTTGTAACCACAGATAAAGATATTTTAGGAAGAATTTTATAGAAACCTGTACACGTCCAAAATCCCAGACTGCTTTCAATCATCAGTGTTCGCCAAAGTAAACACCACTTCATTGACTCAAGAAGAACAAACTCTCTGCGAAGGAAAATTAACTCAAAAGGAATGTTTTGAAGCACTGAAGAATATGAATCCCGACAAAACACCAGGCACTGATGGACTTCCCGCTGAATTTTACAAAGTCTTTTGGATAGATATCGCCCCGTTTTTTATCTCGGCCCTCAATTACGCTTTTGACTCTGGTTGTCTCTCAGTCTCACAAAGGCGAGGGGTCATAAAACTTATCCCAAAAAAGGACGCGGAACTTTACTTCATCAAAAATTGGCGGCCCATTACTCTCCTTAATACTGATTACAAATTTGCCGCAAAATCTATCGCAAATCGAATTAAACACGTTCTCCCAAACCTTATTAATCACGATCAAACAGGATTTTTAAAAGGCAGATTTATAGGTGAAAATATTCGGCTTATCGATTGCATCATCCAATATGCCATAGAAAAGAACATTCCGGGCCTACTTCTTTTCATAGACTTCGAAAAGGCTTTTGATTCTCTTGAATGGTCCTTCATATATGACACCTTAAGAACCTTCGGCTTCGGTTCTTCGCTCACTAATTGGGTAAAAACTTTATATAACAATACCGAAAGCTGTGTTCTAAACAATGGCTGGGCTAGCGATTTTTTTGAGATTCAAAGAGGTGTTAGACAAGGCTGCCCACTGTCACCATATCTATTCATTCTATCGGCAGAAATTTTAGCCATCGCGATAAGAAATAATACAAATATAAAGGGAATCTCTGTAAACGATGAGGAAATTAAGATAAGTCAGTACGCCGATGATACAACACTAATTCTTGACGGGTCTCATGAATCTCTCTTTTCATCTCTTGCAATGCTGGATGAATTCAGCAAAGTCTCTGGCCTCAGGCTCAATGACAAAAAAACCGAAGCCCTATGGATCGGTGCAAGTATTGGAAATGACAAAATCGTGCTACCAGGAAAGGAACTCAAATGGCCAAAAAACAAGGTGAAAACCCTAGGGCTATGGATCTCTACAGACCCTGAACTATCTGTTTCTTTAAACTACAGCGAAAAACTTGAGAAAGTTAAGGAAATGTTGGCATGTTGGAAATTCCGCAGGCTCACCTTGTTAGGTAAAATCACTGTAATCAAGTCATTAGTAGTCTCCCAACTGGTTTATTTACTCTCTCCCCTTTGCTCAAACCACAATGTCATTAAGGAAATTAACAATCTGCTTTATAACTTTCTCTGGAACGGTAAAGGCGACAAGATTAAGCGAAAAGTTATGATAAACGATTTTGGTAATGGTGGCCTAAAAATGATTGACATTATCTCCTTTAATAAATCTCTTAAGACCACCTGGATTAAAAAATATTTAGATAACAGTAACAGCGGAAAATGGAAAATCTTCTTCGATATAGCTCTAGAAAAATATGGCTGCCAAAACTTTTTTTCTTGCAACCTCAGCGCTAGAGACACCTTAGCGACAATAACAACCTCTGATGCCTTTTTAAAAGAAATATTAGCTATTTGGGCAGAAGTTAACTTTGAGCCTGAAATAAAATCTAAAGATCGTTTTTTGGACCTACCACTTTGGTATAACTCCCTTATAAAAATAGCAAACAAGCCAGTCTTTTTTAAAAAATGGTTCACAAAAGGAATAAGGTTCCATGGTAAAACATCTTCTCGGTCCAGACACAAACACCTTTCTATCGCTAAAAGATTTCTATTCAAAGTATGGATTAGATCCTCGCCCCCTAAGTTTCTACGGATTAATATCGGCGGTAAAGTCCCTTCGGACTAAATCTAACTTCCAAGATGCACAGAAAACCAACTGTGACCATGTGCCACTCACAACAAAAATTCTACAGGCCCAAAAGGCAACTACAATAGTATACAATAAACTGATTAGCAACAAAAGTCTAACGCCAGAATTAAGTCAAAATAAATGGCTAGAAGACTGTAACCTACCAATAGAGGATAATATAAATTGGACCGCTGCCTACGTCTTGGCTAAAAAATGCACCAAGAGTACTAAACTTATAGAATTTCAATTCAAACTCCTACATAGACGCGTGCCAACCAATACCTTCTTAACTAGAATAGGCCTAAAAGATAACGAAAACTGCAGCTTCTGTCACTCCTCCCCAGAGACATTAATTCATCTTTTTTGGTCATGCGACAAAACATCACACTTCTGGAAAGAAGTTATCAAATGGCTAGAAAACGTAAATGTACTGCCTAAAGACTATAACCTATCAAATGCTACTGCTTTGGGGCTGAGGCCAGACAATTCTCAATCTGCACTTTTAATCAACTACTGTCTTCTCTTAGCACGATATCACATATGGCTAGCTAAAACGAAGGAAATGTACCCAAACTTAACGTATTTCATATGTCTACTCAAATCTTATTGTGAAATAGAAACAAAAAGTGGAGAAATTAAAAAAATGGAAACCTTTTGCGGGATACATATAGGTATGTTTAATACCGTTACGTCCGTGTTGTTTTCTCTTTTTTTCCTACTTAACTTTCTACTCCTAATCTTATATCAGGAACATAGGTTACTGTTTTTTTTTCTTTAAATATCTTAAGTGCAATCACATGCTTTTTCCTTATTTTAATAATCAAAGGTACAATGTCTCTTCCTTTAATTATGGTTATTTGCCTTCTTCTTTTCTCTTTGCCCTGTAGTGTTATTGTATTATTGTAATTGCTAGTAGTCCAAGTAGTGTTTTGTAAGTTGTATTTAGGTATTGTTAAAGACTGTTAGTAGTCTAAGTACTGTAAGTAGTGTTAATCATGTACTGTAATCGCTTTTTTTTTTCTGTATGTATTGTTGCATTTCAATAAAAAAAAAAAAAAAAAAAAAAAAAAAAAAAAAAAACAGCACACAATCGGGTTTAAAGAGAACTGTTATTATTCCTTCTCTTAATTATGTATACCCGATAAGTAGGCCATTTCTGGCAAGATGATGATGATGATGATGATGATGACACTTATTCGGACACTCAAAACCGTATACATTAAGTACAATGTTGTGGGATTTCATCACTTTATTTTTAATTAACTAAAACAGTTATCCAACTTCAGTGGTGGGCTCCACAGCTATAAACATTTATTAATACTTATAAAATAACTTAATAAACTTACACTGTTTAATATTGTAGTTGTTGTATGTAGGCAAGAAGCTAACCCTATTTACACAATAAACCAGTGTCGTACCAGTGTCTACCTAACGGCCATGGTTTAGGAACCAAAAATAACTATTCGGAGATAGATTAGGTGGGAAATGGTATGAGGGCTAAGATAACAGTAACATTAAGCACCTCACCCTTAAACCTGCTACGTCACATATGCTTTTTTTGATCAGCACTTTCTTCGCTCTTCAGAGAGGCTCTAAACAGTCCACTATGCCAAATGTTCAGAACGCAAAGCACGGCAGAGCATTCATCACTTCGCGCCTGAGTTCTCTCATTCTCCAACAGTACACAAGCGGGTTCAACAGAGAGTTGAGTTTAATAACAGCAGACGTTATGTTCAACGCTAAATTTGTGTATCTTGAATTCGACCCTGTCACCAGGTTTAGTGACAAAACAGCAAAGAACGGAAGATAGCAGGCAAGGAGAAGGCAAAACACCAAAATCATGGTGTTCAGCGACTTTTTATATTGACTAATACAGAAGTGTGCTCCGCCATGTTGTGGAGCTGAAATCATCTGATGTTCCTGGATTTGGCGCTGATGACGACGTATTCCCATAGTTATTTTAATGTACGAAATCGAGGATGTTGCAACGCAGCAGAAAATTATCACCGCGGACACAATCCTGGGTATTTGCTCCTTCAGTTGGAAAGAGAAAGGCCAAACAAATCCAAATATCCAACATACAGACAATATAAACACGACCCGCTTGAGGGTAACAAACTGATGATACCTCAATCTCAGGGTGAAGGAATAAAATCTGTCCAAAGAGATTGCTGTCATCGTGAAGAAAGACACCGATCCCAAGCAATAAGCGGCAATTGTGTAAGGACCTCGAATGGCACAGAATACTTCATTGCTATTGAATACCGAAGCAAAACAATACGTTGCAAAGAGCGGGTAAACAACGATACCAACGGCAAGATCCGAAAAGGCCAAGCTACAGAACAGCGCTTTGGTTGGGCTGTCCAAGGACTGACATGTCCTCAGAGCGCGCAGAATAAGCGAGTTCCCAAAGACCGTTAATATTGCAAGTACAACACTTGAAAGGCCAAGAAATGCATACACTGCAATGGTCGAAGATGTTTCACGAGACTGAGAGAACCTTACATGGCAATACATTTCTTTTAACAGGGTCGAGTCACTTGCGTTGACTTGTCCTTGTTCCCTCTTCCCATAGATCATATTTTGTGTAAATCAGCTAAGTGCAGCTGCATGAATAAAATTGAACAAAATCCAAAATGTTATGATTTATATGAAATTCCATGTCAGTATATATAAGCTTCATAATTTTATACTTGTCAAGTAGTTTTCTTAGATTGGAAGCCTTCTTTTAACGGATCGTATCAGCTAGAAAGCAAGGAATTACTTAAGGAAAAAATCACCTTGGCCTTGTTGTCAGGCGTTTACACTTCCTGCTGTTATTTTAGAAGCAATTTTTTCCACAACGGAAATCTAACCAAGAATGATGCCTTCTGGTTTTGAATTACTGCTGCGAAAACAATTGTTTTAGCTACCTGGAATATTATTCAGTAGGGTGTTAACTATTTTAGCCGCATTTTAAATTTATTTCCTTTTTGAAGTTTTTGTGTCAGGCAGCGTGAGGCATAAGTTCTTGATCAAATAATAATAAGCTCTTTAAACGACATTTTTTTCTTATTTTCAAGACAATGTAGTTTGAACATAGAATTGGCAAAAAGAGGCGCAATTCCGTATAACCGGAAAAAATACAGTGGCAATAATTGTTCCTAATAAAGATCTAGGCTGCGAGAAAATTGTTGTTGAGGCGCGTTTGAAATTGCTTAAATTTCATGATGTGATGCGGATAACGAATATTTATTTTTATGGGCCACTGCAGCGTCAATTAGTCTTATATGTGTAAAAGGCCATCCTTGTATATGACCAGTCTGCCTCCTATCACTTTCTTCGCTGTTCAAAGAGGTTCTTAACAGTCACTATACCAAATGTTCAGAATGCAAAACACCGCAGAACATTCATCACCTCCCTTCTGATGTCTCTTATTCTCCAGCAGTACACAAGCGGGTTCAAGAGTGAGTTGAGTTTAAAAATTCGTGTTTGAATTTGACCCTGTCCACACGTTAAGCGATATGACAACAAAGTACGGAAGATAGCAGGCAAGCAGAAGACAAAACACCAACATCATGGTGTTCAGCGACTTTTTGTATTGAACGATACTGAAATTATTTCCTCCATGTTGTTGCGTAGCTGAATATGTCTGTTGTTCCTGGATTTGGCGCTGATGACGACGTATTCCAATGGCTATTTTGATGAACGATGACGAAGTTGTCACAACGCTGCAAAAAATTATAAAAGTAGCCAGAAAATCGGTCATGTTCTCACTAATAAACCATGACAAAGGCCAGATAACTCCAAATATCCAACACCCAGCCAGTAGCAACACGACACGCTTAAACGTAACAAAATGATGATACCTTAATCTCAGGGTGAAAGCATAAAATCTGTCCAAAGAGATTACTGTCATCGTGAAGAAAGACACCGATCCCAAGCAGTAACCTGCAATCACGTAAAAATCTCGAATGGCACAGAATACTTTAATGTTGCTGAATACCGCCGCAAAACAGTACGCTGCAAAAATCGGGAACACGACGATTCCAACCCCTAGATCCGAGAAAGCCAAGCTACAGAATAACACTTTTGTTGGGGCGTGCAAAGTTTGACATTTCCGTAGAGCGTGCAGAATAAGCGAGTTCCCAAACACTGTAAAGATCGCAAGTACAACACATGAAATGCTTAGAAATGTGTACGCACCGACTGTTACTGGTGATTCACGGAACTGAGAGAACCTTACAGGACAATACATCTTTTTAACGTTATCAAGTCACTTGAGTGGACGTGTTGTTGTTGGCTTGGAAGTTCAATGTTCTCCTTATAGGCTAAAGCGTCGTGTTTAGCGTCAAATGATCCTCTTTAGTTTAAACCTAGTTGTGGTTGCATGAATAAAATTGAACAAAACCCAAAACGTTATCTTTCGCATGAAATGACCATGTCGACGTTACTAGAAGCTAAAACTGTTAAAATCTTGCCAAGGAGTTGACTAAGGTAGAAATTCCACTTGAATTGTTCACATCAGCTTGAAAGGAACACGAAAGGGATTAGCGAAAAATATTCACCGTCGGCTTGTGTGGGGGGTACTTTTCCGAATGCTATTTTTGAAGCAATTTTCATTAAAAACGGAAATCTAACAAAAGAATGATGCCTTGTCGTCTGGATTAAAACTTGCTGCTGCAAAATAAGATTTAAGCCGCCTGAGATATATTCATTAGGGTGTTTTAGCCGCATTTACTTTTATTTTTTGACGTTTACGTGAGGCATATTGCTTTTACGACAAGCCGCCTTACCTTATTTGCAAGACAATATAGTTATGAACATATAATTGGCGAGAAGAGACGTAATTTCGTACAACCGGAAAAAAAAATACAATGGTAATAATGCTTTCCATTACGAATGTAGGCAGCGAGAAAATTGTTTAACCTTGGGCTTATATGGTGCATTTGAAATTTCCCTGTTGTGATGTGGATAAACTGATATTTTATTATATGGGCCACCATAGCGTTAATAAGTCTTATATGTGTAAAAGGCCATCCTGATGGATTGGATAGAGTTCTTAGCGTTTGAACACTTTGTATCTTTTAATTTGTATTTAACTTTTAACCATGTTTTGTTTATCCGCAATAATTTTTACTCTGTTTCGGAGGCTAAGTGCATAGCCACTATATTTACAAATTTGTTTTTACATTTTTCGCAGCAATACACACTTCCTGTATTTGTTAAAAACACCTGCCTCTATGCGAAGTCATAAAATAAGTGTTCCGAGAGCCAGGGACATTATGAAAAGAAATATTTTCATTAAAAATCGGTAGAGCTAAAAGGACTTAAGACGCTATTTTATTCCTTATTTAAATGAAGGTCAATTAGCTTTTTTTACAGCTTTTATTCTTGGGCAAATCCAAGAGTGATAAGCGATCTTGTGCTAACTTTCCCGGATGCTCTTAATCGTGATGTTTCAAGTCAGGAGAATATCACTTTGACATATCTAAGTAAAAGATGGTTTGACGAACAGCTGGATTTGCTACATTTTGTCACTTAAAAAACTCGCCAAGAAACGAAACACTCACTCTAGAATAAGTTATCTTTCGAATTCAATACGTAATACTCCGTTCAGTGGCGGAGAGATAAAGGTATTAACAGACGCTTTTGCTAAAACATCTTCCATTATATAGTGTGTTTTTTTCCTGGTAGATGATATGTGAATAAGAAGAATTGATCGATGGTGAAAAATGGAATAAACTAAATAAAACAAAAAACAAACAGGCACGGTAAATGCATTGTATCAATATGTGGACATTTTATAAGAAGACGGAAACCCGTTTAAGAATACATGTTTAATATTCAGATGCTATATCCCACTACATTAGAGAAAACCCTGCTATTTACAATGAACCCAAATCCGTTTAAGGATTTAAGAACTAACTGAGTAAGTGAGTAATTTAAAGTGTCATTCTTTGTTTATTTTTACTCTTTGGTTGTTCAATGGTTAAAACAAGGGTCACTATAAAAAGTGTTCACTTGTTTGCCCAGCCTCGTCGGCTTGATTGACATTACTGTGTTATTCACCGGACGTTGAGCTAATTTTATCAAATAGTAACTCTCACCACCAATTTCGCTATGGTATAATAAAGCATTTTTACATGTAAATTTTTATTCTTTATGAAGAGTTTAGTTTTCTTTAGCTTTAAATGCTTATAAGTGTTTTCAGTTATAATTTCTTCACTAAATTTAACATTTTAATATTGTACATACTTTTATTCTCCCAGGGTCTCAATGAAGAATTCGTTTAAAGTTTTGTCTGATAAAGTTGGTTGAATCCCCTTTCTTCTTTACTTTTGGTTTGGTGGTTATAACCTGAGAGTACTTTAGTATAGGGGTTATAGCATCCTACCAATTTAGATGCATGTTATTTCATGTATTCTCCATGGCGTCATTAATTGTATTACCGTATTTATCCGAAATTGAT
>NW_027558415.1:0-10837 GCF_052425735.1 Oculina patagonica
AACGTTCTAGATATTATATTATGCACACTAATACAGCTCATGCAAGCCCTGTGACTTACACAAACACAGTCGGACTGAGTGCTACTTAAGTAACTGCTTCGTGGTTTCTGCTGTACTGAACCCTGCCTTTCAAGGCAAAGCGCCCGATTTTAAGCTTCTCAAGCTTCTCAATGTTCTTGTTTAATCTAGTTTTAAGGTTTCGAATATCGACTGGGCCAGGATGTTCCCACGTAACATGTAAACTATTTTAGGAAGTAGTAATGTATGTGTGAAAACTTTTTGTTGTATTGTAAACAGATTGAATGTTGTTTTTTTTTACTTGCAGGGTTATTCTGGTGCATGTGGTGCCTTAGAGTATTGCTTCAAAATTGTGAATACCGTAAATGATCTAATAAACGCCCACTCTCAAATAAACGCCACATATCTAATGAACGCTCCGCCTGAGGTGTGAAGTTTGTATTAGACGCCCCCCCTAATAAACGCCCCGTGTCTAATAGACGCCCCCTACAAGAATCACCTCGAAAACCAAGGTAACGTTCCATTCCTCCATAGATTAAAATCACGTAATTTATTTAGTTTCAAGCTTGACTCGGACATCGAAGAGGCCAACGATACCAACATGGCTGACCCCGATGATTATAAAAACATCGATATCGAACTATGAACGACATCTTCAGGCTTTGCATTGACGCAGAATAGATTTGTTTCCTACTCACAAACTCTGTGTTCTATCTTACTCCGCGAGCAAACTACGCGTCTTAATTTGTTTTGTTGACTTTGTTACAGTCCCTCTTAGGACCACTAAAATTTAACAGACGCCCCGGGCGTTTATTAGATCATTTACGGTAAGTGAATAAGTGTGCAAGTTGATCATAAACTGCACTGTATGATCAATCAGAACGTGTTAGGTGGTTTGTCATTATGAAGTCAACACAGAAAATTAACAAATATTTTATTTCATAGTTGTTTTTAAATGTTTTACATGTATATTATTAATTTGATGATAGTTTAAAATATATAAATTACACTGTACGGTAAGTGTAGCATTTAAAAACAGTACGTCTAGATCACAGCGTACAAATTCATTTACCTTAAGTTACATGTTCCATTTTATTACCTAAAATTGTCATTAAAGTTTTATCCTTTTTATCCACGAAGGTGCTATTAGCACCCTGAACTTTCTACTTATTGTGGTACATGTAGGTTAAATAAAAATATTTTACGTTAAAGATAAAAACTGCAAACCCGTCACAATGACATTTTTCAGATCTGTATTCAAATACGATAAATATACAAGACTAAAAACCTCATCTCAGATAGAAAAATCCCAAAAATTCCCCACCCGCCTCCAAAAAAATAAATAAAAGTTTTATATTAAACATTTGCCATCAAACTGTGATGACTAATACCCCACAAAGGTTTTTTCGTTTGAGAAACATTCTTCAGATAACTGTATTAAAACTGCCCATTGCACGTGGTCACAGTTTAAATTTTCCTTAGTTATGAGCTCTAACTTTGAATTGGCAGAGCAACGTTTAAACCCAGGCCCTGCCAGCAGTGCCCTTTCTGTGCAACTTACAGTTGCGGCAAGTAATTTGATGTCAGAATTCATGTATATTATTTCTTCACTGACTACATTTGTAACTTAATGAAAATGCATGTAGCGAAGAAACAATTACTGCAGGAGCCTGATACCACTTCACTGTTGTATGCATTTGATACAACAGTGATTCAGGACTGCAACTATCGTACTTGTCTATACACAGGCAGACCACCCTGCGCTCGCGGTGAAATCTCTGTTGACACACGAGATCGACGAACAAAAGAAATTTGAAGAAATCTATGGCGGTTATAAATAAAGCACTAAACAATACATATTTAGGCTTATCTAACCTCGTTCCCAGGGTCTCTCTCCCCGCCCCCCTCTCTTCTCTCGCTCTGGGGGGGGGGGGGGGGGGGGGGAGAGACCCTGGGAACGAGGTTGAGGCTCATCTTGATCTGGATATCTCAGCGAAGTTAAATAAAATGTTAGTCGACTTGTGAGTCGGCCTTTCTTCGACTGTTTAAAGCGTTGTTTCAGTGATTCGCTTTCGATTGTTGAGTTAAATGTATACATGTATGTAACGCGAACACATAGGATGGTCTGCCTGTGGTTCAGTTCTGAATAAATACTGCTAGGAATTATAAATACGTGGTTTCTTTACATCATCAATGAAGAGATTTTGGACTTCCTGGGAAGAATCCTCCTTTTGAATCACTGAAGGGCTTGAATGTATAATCTAATTGGAGTTCTGCAGATAAGACACAAATGTGCAAATAATATTTCAGTGATAAAAAAGATTCATTTTGCTAAAATTCCTTGGGAGTATCATAGGGATTTTAAAAACACTTGTTGACCCATTGGTGCCTGGAGATTTTTGGAAAAAGCATATTTTTGGACAGTTTTGACATTTTCTGGTCAGTTGTGAGCTAAATCTGCTTCAAACTACTCAAAACGGCATTTGAGTTTGCAACATGCAAACATGCCTTTCTTTTCACTGGCATCACATTTTACAACATTTCTGTTTGGGCATGGGCACAAATCAAGATTTTGTGAGAAAGTGCCCTACCACTTTCGTTTTTTTCCACTTTTCCTTTTTCTCCTTTTCTTATCTTTTTGCTGGAGTTGTTGGCCTTCCACAGGGATGGCTTTCAGTTCAAAAATTCCTAACAAAGCATTATCCGAACAGGAAATTCTTTCCATGAAGTAGCCAATAGTGGTTGAGGCAAATTTTCACTCAAATGTCTGAGCATTCTCACGTGTATTTCAAGCTTAATTAAGCCAAATGCTCTGATCTGGCTATCATCGGAAAAATATTTCCTCCTGCCGCGATTAAGTATAAGTGATGCCTTTTTTGGTCAAAGATGATGACGTCAAAAGTGGAACAAAGGTCAACGTTGGTCATGGGCGGTTACGGGCGGCACAGGTGCCAATGGGTTAAAGTTGATAACATTTTTAAGTTTTAAAGACGTGTACTGGATACACTGTCGACATCAACTGTTAAGGATGCTTACAAGTGTAAACCAAAATAACTGTTGCTACCCATTACTATGTAACTTGGAGGGCTGCATGGGTGGGTGGATGTGTGGGGGGAATCACATATCTCCTCCCTCCTACCCACCCCTCTACACAGGCTACCATTACCTGGGAAAGCTAAAGAACAAATTAAAGGAATTTTGAAAATGTTTGGTTATTTGTTGTTATATATTATTATTTAGTGCATAAAAGATGCTTATAATTATCATCATTTTGTACCATATTTTCTAGATTAAACTCCCCAGGGATTTATGTCAAACTTGGCCTGGTGGACCCGCTGTTTATAAATTTGACCCCTGAAGACCAGTTTATTTGAGCCTGGAGTTTATTACACAACAGGTTTTATAAATTCTTTTTGAGAGACTTACATATTTCCATTACAACTACAGCTTTTTATACCTTATTTTAATGCTTGAGGGGGTTGTTTACACTTCCACCTTGGAAACCAGTTATTTATTCGAGACCCAGCATTTATTTGAGTAAATATGGCATTCTTATTAAGAGTACCATGCATGCATACCTGTGATGAAATCTATCCGTGGAATAGCAATAGTGCTATATTTCTGTATCAGATCTCCCCAAAAAGTGTTCATTTCTCTTCTTCCAGTTTCCTTCCCACCGGCATAATTTCCATCCAGCACATTATGAATGAATCCATTTTGAGTATCCTTGTGATGAACAAAGAATGAGCCCCATTGCTTTGACAACAGAACTTCCTCCTTGTTCTTTTCAATTTCTATTTCCTGGAGGAGGAAACAAGCAAGACTGTATCAACATTTCAGTCTGTAAAGTAGCTGCCTATAGTTAATGTAAAATTCCAAAAGCAAGCCCCGAGCTTATACAGTCAACTCCTCTATAACGGACACCATCGGGACCATAATTTGGTGTCCGTAATAGAGGATGTCCGTTGTAGCAGGAGCTAATTTCAGTAATTTTTATTTGCCGAAACTTCAACTCCTGTCCGTAATAACAAGGTGTCCGTAATAGCAAGGTGTCGGCAAGGCGGGAGTTGAATGTATCTGGCTTGAGCCTCTCTATGGGTACCCACAGACTACGTATCGTCGCATCATTTGTTTGCAAATCTTCAAGCAGGTCTTCACTTTATGGATTAAAACTGTGTAAAGTGTACCTTATTGTTACTTATTTTCGCGGGCACTTAATTTCGCGAAAATGGAACAGGAATATTTCGCGAGTCTTAATTTTCGCGATTTGGCCAAAAATACGTAATTAGCATAAAAAATACAATAGAAATCGGTTGGAATTAATTTTCGCGGGTCTTTAATTTCGCGAATTTTTGAAAATCGCGAAAATCGCGAAAATTAAGTCCCGCGAAAATAAGTAACAATAAGGTAGTCAGTGTAATTCACAACCGAACAAAAAACTGTTTAAATTCATAAAAAGCAAACAGTTGCTGAAACAATGACAAGGAAAATAAACGTTTTTTGGTTTGTTGCGATGTTGTTCTGTTTATTCAGTGTTTGATGTCAGTTTTTTATGGCATTTTTTTTTCTTTTCAAGTTTCCCTTTATACGACTCAACAAGCTCAAAGCTTAAAACTTCACTTCAATCTTGAGATCTTTGTTTTTTGCTCTGTAATCTTCACGTCTTCGATTTATTCGGAAGTACCCACTGGCTTATATTAATTTAATTTGCTCAATGCCCCATTTTAGGTTGGTTTATTTTTAGGAGCTGGGCTTATATGGAGGGGGCTACTATAATTTCAGATGGAAATTTACGCTTCAAAAATCTTTAGGTTTTTATTTAGATGGATACTACAACTGATTTTTTGGGTGTTTGCGCGTCATTGAGAGGCACAGCAGGTAATGTGTGCTGACTCAAAAACTATCAACAGATATGGCTTCTGGGGAGAGATGGACAGATCTTTGAGCACAAAACGTGAGTCCACTGATTATTTCAATCATTTACAAGCTAGAATAATTCATTATAATTATTACCGGTAATTCATAATTATTATCAAGTACAATCAATGGAACTTACATGTATCATTAGTCTTGCTTTCTTTGAACTGGGACCATCCTCAACAGAATTCTCCTAAGAAATAACAAACCCTCACTTTTTAAAGACAGGAGAAATTCATATTTTAACCAGTAAGTGCTGAATACATACAGTCTACTGAATCAACAACCTACATGTACATATGTTGTGGTTCAATTTTGTCTTTGGTACAATCTGGTATTTTCCTGTGTTATCGGATGAGGTTTTTGTGATATCTGGAATAATCAAGGTCGATGTAAGTGTTCCGCTGAGGCTGATAACACTTGCAGAGACCTTGATTATTCCGAATATCACATAAACTGAATCCAATAATAATTATTGTTTTATTATACATTGTTTTTCTGGAAAAGGAAGTAAAGACAAACGATTTCAACCTGTTTTAAAACTTGTGCTTATTCTGGCTGGTCATCCTACTAAATCGTGGAATAGTTCCTTCCCAATTTTTGTAAGTCATTTTGTGTTTTCCGAGACTTTATTGTCAGCAATTTTTGAACTTTGATCAAACTATTTCTCGGTTGAAGAAGTGAATCGACGAACTATGAATTTCCTTTGCCGTCAGATGCCTGACACATTGCTCTTGGAAATCATGATATAGTGAGCATCCTTCAGATTAGTGAATAATCTGCTAGCAGATTATTCACTAATCTGTAGGTTGCGTGGGGTTGTGTGGATTCCCAGAATTAGCTGTAGGCTCTTAGCCAATGAGAAGACAGCTAGTGACTACAATGTATAATAATATTCATTATCATACACCAGAACAAGGGAAAATACCAAATTGTACCAAGGGTAAACTTGAACCACAACATATACAAAAGTGTACCATTTAATTTGAACTATAAAATTACAAGATTTAATTAATCATTATTTAGCCCAAAAACGTGCTCCCATAAAGCGGGATGGAATTTAAACTGCATGATAGCTGGCATCATTGGCATGCAATGTATACAGCAGACTATGTAGCTACAGCCCAATTTCCGATGACCTTTCATGGAGTGAGTATGGATTTTATCTTGAGCCATAAATTAATAATCCGAGTATCATAGGCATGCAATGCATGCAAAGGGAGCAATAAGTGGCTGTGTCCCTTAGCACATAATTATTGCAGGCCTATGATACTACGCAATACAATCCCATTGCTCTAAAAACTGAAAGCATTTGTGGGAATCACACTAAATGGATAACAGTGGAATACCTCATTTTCACAAGTGACCATTCCTTCAGACTCCATCTCCTCTAGCACTGTGACAACATGCCAATCACCAAACACTGCTGATGGATACAGGTCTGACTTGATACTGTCTCCAAAGTACAAAACCTAATATTAAGGAATGTAAACTGATTGTCAATGAAAACCAACTACCAGTATATAATACCGTATTTATTCGATTAAGCGCCCTGGGCGCTTCTTAAATTTTTGGACCTAGAGGGTGGGCGCTTATTCGAGGTGGGCGCTTATTCGAGGCTGGGCGCTTATTAAATTTTCACCATTTTTAAGCAAGTAAAACGTTTATTTTGCAAGAAAACAATGTATAACAATTAAACGTGAAGGTGTACCAAAGCTGAATTTTAAATTTTCATTGAAAGTTTCAGTAAAAAAATAAAAATTTTCGGTCTTTGGATAGCATTTTAGTAGTAATTAGTCAATTTAAATCTTAACTTCAACAACAATCAAAATTCCTCTTTTAAGGAGGGTGGGGGTGGGCGCTTATTCGAGGCTGGGCGCTTATTAACTTTTCCTACCTACAGGGTGGGCGCTTATTCGAGGTTGGGCGCTTAATCGAATAAATACGGTAGGTGCATTCTGGTGTGCAAGGGAGAGTGACTCTCTATACAGCGCTGACTTTTCACCAGATAGCAAGTGACATGTAACAGAACCTCTTAGGCATTAAGCCATGCCCATAACATGGATTCTTGTCCTTAAGCATTTCACAGGGTTGTCAAAAGAGGCCCCCCATCATGTGGGGGTCTGGGGACAAGACAAGCCCCCGGCGAGGTAGAGGGGCAGCGCCCCTATTGGGGGTCCAGGATGCGACGCCCTCTGGAGCAAAATGGATTTGAGGTTTTTACACTAGTTAGCTGAAATTGCACCCCCTCAAAGCAATTCTCTCAATTATAAGTCCCACTTTCTCCAATATTATCCTCAGAACTGACCTATTAGCATTTGGAATAGCCAGCGCAGTGTTCAGAATAGCCGGTGAAATGTGCCGGTTGCCAGCTTATGTTGACAACCCTGATTTCATCACTTCTACATACATAAGTTGCTTTAATTAATTTCACAGCTATACAGTACAACCCTTCAAGTTAAGACCATTTTAGTTGCCATGGCAACTAAAATTTTGGAGCTGGCGACTAAATTTGAACCAAGGTTGCCAGCCTGGCGACTGAAATTGAGAGGAATGATTGAAAGCATCAGCTTATTTTGGTGACTAAAATTTTTTCACTGGCGACCAAAACTTGAGTAGTTGGTGGCCAAATGGCCACTAAGGAAAAAAGTAAACTTGCAGGGTTGCAGTATAAGGCATACTCAATAAAGAAGGTAAAGACTGCATTCAAGCCTAATGGTCAATCAGGCTGGAGGTTATACCAGTTTCCACAGCATTGAGTGACTAGGAGCATTTCTTTACTCCTCCTGGAGGTGATACAAGTCCATCAACCAGCAAGTGTTAAATTGGCCAATACCAATTTACAAACCTGGGTGGAAGGAGGTTCTTTAAAAGTTAATGTGCACGTGTCTTGCCCAGAAAATTTATAATGCAGTGCCTCCAGCCAGGACTCGAACCTGAACTGCTCAATCCAGAGCCAAGCACGCTAACCATTAGGTCATTCCACCTCCCACCTACACTCAATACCTTCGGGTTATCCTGATTTGTCTGCTTTTGAAGAAATGCGGTGAACTCCTTGTGATTTCCTCTGCTATAAATTTTATTTTCTTTAAGTTCCTGAACAGTGCAAATCTCCTTTTCACCATCTATAGGTCAGGCAGGAAATTATAATAACTTAAACTTAAGTTACCATATTTTAAGTAACACAAGAGTCTGGTTTCTAATTAAAAGCACTATTGTACTCCCTATGGTTTCATCGGGTAGGGAAGCAGACAAACAACAAGAACAATGTCCGTAGCCCTAGAGGACCAGAAGAATTACAAGCTTATGAGAGCTGTTACACAAAATTCAACTGGTTTCATCAGAAAGTAACTGTTATTGTCTATATATGAGTTCAACCGATCATCAACTATATCATGAGTTTTTTTTTTTTTTTACTGTTAACTTTAGCAAATTTAATATTGAAATCCTAGAGTCCCAGCTCCTGGTCCCAGGGGGGGGGGGGGGTACTCCGGCTTGTTGATGACGGGGATGATCGAAGGATTTTTTTGGGTTTGAAATTTTCAATTCTGGGATTTTTTTGGGTTGGAAAATTTGGCAAGTATTTTTTGGGTGTCTTGATTTAGATAGGGGATTTTTTTGGGTATTAAAAACGAACTAAAGTGCCTTGGCGCGGCCTTGGCGTATTTATGGTATGATGAATAAACAAAACGAGCGTTCTTTGTGTTGTGTTATTGCACCTCCTGGCAATTTAGGGGTAATTTGACAAGGGATTTTTTGGGGGGTTATTTTTGGTTCAGGGATTTTTTTGGGTAATGTCAGTAATGTCAGAAGACTTAGGGATTTTTTTTGGGTCCTGAGTTTTGCCTCCATTCGATCATCTCCGTCATTTACAAGCCGGAGTACCCCCCCCCCCCGGGCTCCTAATGAAGAAGAAGAATTGTTTATTAAAAACAAAAACACTTGGCAGGATTGTAGGGGAAAGACAATAATGATGGAAAGCACAAAGTAAGTTACCCGCTCAGGCAGACTGACATAAACCAGATACCCTAACAACTAAGCCCAACTGCACTTTTTAGAAAGGTGTAAAATGCAAATAAATACATCCTACCAATTTCATGAAACTGTGTGGGTGGCTCTTCTGACTTGAAAAAGCCTAGTATATAGATTAAAAGATATATGGTATGTTACGTTAAGTGTAAAAAAATACAATTACATGATTTTGTTCACTTTTTATTATAATATGGGGCTAAATGTAACTTAGATGAGGTTAAACTCAAGACAATGCTGGCCAGCAGTCTCCTTCACTAATGAGGGCTTTTACGGAGCCTCAGTAAATTTAAAAATCTCCATCCTGTTGAGGTCAAACCATTTCGCTTGTATTGCTCTTTACTTAAACAGTCTTGGAAATACCTTATTGCTCCTGTCCCTCCCCTCCCTCTAGGTGAGTATTTGGTACTGGGGAGTAAGTATTTAATTTTTCCACTGATAAATTCAGTGTGAATGTGCCTGGTGGTCACCACTTAAGGGGTTGTCATGGCTACCTTCCACGCTTGCTTGCGACTCCCCAACCCCAAACACTCTCAGAACCCCTCCCCTCACCCATGTACTGGCAACTAGTTTAACTAGTTACATAGGCAAACAATACTTTCAATGGTCATAATTCTGCACGCATTGCGGGCCTATGACGTTACATAAAATTAGAATTTTTTCCATTTACAGCTAATGTATTAATGGCAGCCATTCTAATGGAGTGAAGTCTAGTGATGGCTTATGCCTATTTTTTTGAATCACAAACCTGGTTTCCCAGCCATACACACAATAATATTAAACAGTTCTGGCCAGTCTTTTCTGAAAGAAAACAGTTTCCGTATAAGTAAAGACCAGAACAACTGGCTCATAGTTAACCGCTCGCAGCAGCGGTTTAATATGTTCTTCCCTTGTTTTTTCCTCAGTGATCAGACTGATGCCCCTGCTTGGCCAGACCTTGAGTCATGCAATGTCTGAAAGCTATAAATCAGTAAATTTTATGGAAAATTTACCATTACTTCTGTTTCACTTTTTTTACTTTTAACTTTGGCAATTGCATGTGTCAGATTATATTATAAGGAAGGCTATGTTATCTCTGATTCTTTAACAAAATGGAACTCCCTAACCTTCTTTCCTCTGGTACTTATAGCCACTAGGGGTTTTACGGTTTGGGATTACCACAAGTTACACATGCACAATGTGTTTTTTTTTCAAAGCAATATAGTCTTTCCCCCCCAAAAATTCACCATTAAAAGTTACCAGTACAAAACACTCAAGTTGCTTGCCACAAAATACTATCTTCAGCAATCCCGTACCAACTGCTCTGGATCGGTAATTGAGAAGGATCCCCCTCAATTAAGAATCACAAATTAAAGTACAAACTTACCCGACAGCATAATTCATCAGTAGATTTGTGTAGTCAATAAACGAGTTAGTAAGAAGGAACACCTGTTGTTTTCCCCCTTTTAAAGACTTGATCCAGTTGGTGATTTTCTTGCTACAAGGTTTTACAAATGTAGATATATTGTTCTCCAAAGTATGAAAGAAATATCCGTGCTGGGCTGGAAGAAAAAAAGAATCACAAAAATAAACATCCTTGGTAGATGTGCTAAATATACCAATGACCAAAAATATAGTAGGTGTATGCGTCAGTGAGAAAAGCTGGGAAGCTCACATGTTGATATTCTTTGGGTATTTTTAATAAAACAATTATTTCACCCGCGCTTGTTGGATGAGATAGGATCTATCATCTGATATCCAACGCACGCTCATGGAATAATTGTTAACTATCACACAGTGCAACATGTACTTACAAGTCAAATAACTTACCACCAAAGGAAGATGGATTAAAAGCTTTTCTTGCTGAGAAAAGTACATCAGGCCAAAAATTATA
>NW_027558416.1:0-10822 GCF_052425735.1 Oculina patagonica
CGTATCAAACTTTTCCATGTGCCGCCGTGTCGGCCGGCCACATTCCTTATAAGGAATCTAAAGATTAGGACCTTTGCGTATTCTGTCAACAATCCTTTCAAAATTCAATGATACACGATGCCGCTTTGCACATTAAGTAAATGGATTAGGTTGAATATCAATTGCCTTAACCGACAGACGAGCGAAAACCTATACCTCAGATCTGTCACCAGTGCACTTTAAATAATGATTGTGGCGCAATTGCGCCAAGAAGTATCACGCAACCAGATTATCATCATGGCGGCGAGAGATCAGGACTTTGTGGAAGACTTTTCTACGGACGATGAAGCAGGCGAAGAAAATGAAGACCCCAACCAGCTCTGGGAGGTGGAAGACGTGTTAGATCTCCGCGGAGAAGAGGATACACAGGAGGTTCTCGTTCGGTGGAAAAATTATAGCTCCGAGTTTGACTCATGGATAGATCTTCGGTCAAACCCGGAGCTAAGATCTTTCCTCGAACGGAACCAAGCGAATCCCGATAGTTCGAGCTTGGCAAGACATCTGGTGCCAGCCTATGACCCTAATGACGAGCACAGGCTCAGCATTCGGCAAGCTATATTTGATGAGCTTGGTGCACAGCGTGCAACGCCAAATGCTGACCGCGGAAGGGCTAGGAGGTCTTACGTTAAACTTCCCTTCCCCAAAGCGGCTTTCTTGCGTTGCTTTGGAGAGGGGAAGTTTAACTTCGACATTAGAGAGGCCGATGGCACTGGACGTCAAAACGTCAAGTTCCAGGCTACTCGGGGGGAGCTCGACCCTGTGCTAGGGGTGGGCTGGGGATCACGCAGCTTCAGCACGTCCACTGTGTGCGAGGTTGACCCTACCCACCCTGTTGGGATAAAGTGGTCATACAAAACTAGGGTTGACTTTGACCACAGTGCGTGCCCACGCTGCATGTGGCGAGGCGAAAACGACCGTCCAACATTATGCTCGCCACAAAAGATCATGATTCCTGGCCCACCCTGGCTGGAACTAAGTTTTTGTAAAAGGAGATTCAACAGATTGCAGGTAATTATAATTTGTTTTTTCTGTTATTTTATCTTTCATTTTTTAGAGATACTGTGGATAGATGTAGCTATCACATGAGGTTGGTGTGGCAATAGATAGGCAGTGAGAAAAGCAAAAGGAACTTTTTAAATTAGAAGTCTGAAACAAAGTGTTACCATAATATCGTTCAGATAACATATTGCATCCCTTTTGAAATATATTTAGTCATAGAAACATTCTTATCAATCTCAACTGTAGTTCACTGACTTTATTAGTTTGGGTGGCTCCTAAAGGAGCCGTTTTGAATTTGTTGAACACAATTTAACCATCTTCTTCATCTTCCTCATTGAACACTCTGTAGGTTGTCTGAGCTTCCACTTCCTCCTCCTCCTCCACTTCCCGGACAACCACAGGGTCTTCATCATCATCATCATCATCATCATTCGTGTTGGCAGGCACCACACTTTCAAGAAGGGCTCGCTTCCTGTGGGTGTACACCCTTTTCTTACGCTCGAGGCCATGCTTTCGAGCAAACATTATCCTGTTCTCTCGTTCCATGACCTAGCAACAAAAGTGAAGTTTTTGGTTAAGTGCTGATACAAGAACCAAGAAACAGCAAATGATCGCTAGGTAACGGTAAAGGGGAAAAGCCTTGAGAGCCAGACCTTATACCGGTCTCTGAAACATTAAGTGGCTAGGAGTATCTCCACTCCCCTCTGGATGGGATTGGGACTTTTAAACACAATGGTAAGAACATGAACATTGTAGTTAGCAATCACCTGAACCGTGTACTTGTGGCCTCTACCTCCCTTCTGTGACCCCCGATGAAAGGCCTGTGACTGGAGATGGTTCTTGTTTTCCACTGGCTGGCAGTTGAGGTTATGGATTACGCCATACTTCTCAAGAAACTGATGACAGTGGTAAACAAGAACTGAAGAAGGAAACAAAAGCTAAATTAGGGGCTTTGCTTTTTCAAAAAGTAAAATCATTAATTCAGTCAACTCACCATGAATATAGGGGGTTACATCCTAAAGGAGAAAAAAATATATATATATATATGTAAGAAAAATAGTTTTTTTATTACATGGAGCTTTGATGATTACACGCTTCAATTAAGTAAAAATAAATAAATAAAAGAATAATTAACAGTTATGTACCACAGTAGAAGTCAATAGTGGTGGATATTTGCTGACGTGAAGCAGCAAAGTAAATGTATACAATAACATGTACATTGAACACTATTTATCAACACCCAGGCATATAATAGTTATTGTTTTAGTATATATGTTATGGTTTAAATTTAGTTTTGGTTTAAAATTTTCGTACCAGTGTGATTTTTGTTTCACCTCTGTTTCAAATAATATTAACGAACATGAAAGAAAAATTAAAAAAATACAAATACAATTTTTGAAAGCAAATTAGAGCATGCATAATGCAATAGTCACTTGCATGGTACATTCTAAATGGTATTAAACCATATTGACAATAATATATTTTTTAACTTCAGGAGGAGGAAGGCCGTCTGCTACTTTGACGAAATTGTATTATAATCACAGAACACAACTACAATTTACCTCATCAAATGTTACACATCTGAAGTTTTGTGCCCACTGTTTAGCATGCTGGTGAAATGTTTGTGGAGACATGTAATGTCCATCTCCAGGGTTAGCCCTCAGAGCCAGCATCAGGGTGTGAAAATCCTTCCACAAGTCAACAACTTTGTCAACGTCAAGGCATGCCTGGGGATTTGTGGTGCTTGGATCAGGATCATCTGGAAACTGAACAGGATAAACAATTGAAACTGGCATTAAATAGTTTAATCTAAACTTTCAATTATATTTCCTTTGTGTTGTTGTTTTTTTATTGTATATAAAATATTTCCTTTTAAGTGTATCTTTTAGCTTCTACCATAGTAAAAGTAACTATAACTATTATACAGTTTAAATGCTCCTGAAGAAGGCTGAAATGGCTGAAACGTAAACGTGAACAGAGAGCATCCTTTTCCCTTTATTAAGTGAACATTAAGAAATGTATTACTTAAGTGCTGTGTAGAAAGTATGTTAGTTGATTATCATTTTTACATACATGTACACTGTACTTACAAGTGTGGAAACACCATTCTTCTTCATCCAGTCCTTTAAACAACTCTTAAGTACCTCCTTCGTGCCAGTGACAGGAAGGTCTCGCCCCTTACAAAGCCTAACAAGTGACTGCTTGTTAAGTACATCAAGTCTTGATAGTGACTTGTCTGCCATGTTGCTTAGAAAAGCTTTTAGATTAAGCTTCTCTAAAACAACATTCAACTCGTTACCTTGAAATCAAATCAGAACCAAGGAATAAGTCACTTAAAAATTTCTTATTAAAGACCAGAGGGGTTTCTTGAAAGCATGTTACATTTATCCTAAATTGCTTGAAGAACACCCAACATTAGAAAAGTTGTATATTAATACTGATTTACAAAATGGATGTAATCTTAAATAATGCCCTTTAATATTGTATTGGGTTTCCCTGTACCAAGATACTTAATGCAAGGGAATCAATGAAAGGTGTACACTAACCATCAAGGCTTGACCACTTGATTGATGACTTTCCATCATCGCCACGTACTTCAAAAAACTGGAAGCACACCCCAATTTCCCTCATTGCTTTTTCCATATCCCTCTCTCTCTTCTGCTCTATTGCCCAATTGACAACCTGAATTAATTCAAATAAATACATTTCACCAATTATGTAAGTAATGCATTTTATAAATATACATCCCAGCTATGACAGAGCTGGTACATGTATTAAATCTAGTGCTGTTTTTTATTTATTTATTTATTTATTTATTTATTTATTAAAAAAGGTGTTTGAAAGAATATACCTGATTAAAAAGCTTCCCCATAACTCTAAGAAAGAGATGCAAGGTGTCCACAACCACTCTGTCAAATGGGATATGGACCAAGGGCATCTTGTTGTGTCCCATGCATTCCTCTCCGCTCTTCTGTAACAATGCTGGAATATCCTCATGATTGCGAGAGATACCCCAGTGATGAACTGAAAGTTCAAAACATTTTAATAAACTAAGAGGAATATAGGAATGTTTACACAAGATTTGAAAGTACTTTCCTAGCAAGTATTCGGTTCACTGAGTTACATGTATAGTAAAGCCAACAAAATTGTACATTGTAGGTTATTTAATCCTCAATTCACAGCTATTTTTATTGACATGTTAAGTATATTCCAAAAACAATCATATGATAAGCATTTCACCACAATCTTGATAGTTACTTAATCCATTCAGAATCTAATTGCTAGTATAAATATGCAAGTCACAAAACTCACTCAAAAAATCAAGTATTTGATCCTTGGAACACTTGCACCAGATGCAAAAGTATCTTGCTTTTGCACCTGATAGCCCCAGTAGTATGGCCAGGAATTTCCAATCACTGCACAGCAACCTAATAAAAAGGGAAACAAAATCAACTACAATAAGTCTTTATGATAGTTATCACAAATTATATCTGTGTCAAGAAGTTAATTTAAAGTTGCGCTGACACTGCAACCTCCAGGTGAAATTCTGCTAAGCATTTATACAGGGCAAAGATATACTAGTAGGAAAGATGAAAACAAACCACCACTAAACTGAAAATAATTATACTGATGATGTTGCTACAAGGTTAAGCCTTGAAATTAAGTGCCTTTCCACTCCACCATCCCAATACTGCCTGATAAACAACATACATGTACTTAATGTGAAGCTCTTTTTTGTTTAATTAATGTCTACAGCAGTTATACAACCACTTGGAAACTTACCATTCGATTTTAAAATGACGGCCATTAAATGAAAGTCCATTTCTTTCAAGATCTTTCATTTCTTGAAAGACACCTTTCATGCATGATGTCAGTTCCTCGTAGCCTTCCTTGCCTAAAGGAAAGCGAGAATATCCATAAATACATAACATGTAACATACTGTAGCTAATCTGCAACTTACAGAAATGTGGCAGTAACAGAATGTGGCTAACACTTTCACTGATTTAATTAACAGGGATTGGGGACTGTTTGCTATGTTCACAATACAAGGCATGAATATCTTTCGCCTGCATTTCTTGGTAGACAAGTGGAAAACAGTGTACATACCATTATACAGACATGCATTGTATTGGTAGTCTGGTTTGTGGATGCCTTCTTTTAAGACTGAAAAGACAGCCATAACAGTCCCAATCTTTTTAGAGGTCTTGCGTCCATCACCAGCAAAACGCAGACGGATTGTGGGTTCGACATCACCATCAAACATATCTTGGAAGCTCTTCATTCCTAGAAGATATTCCAAGATATGTGTGATTTTTCGTTGACAGCCGTCACCTTTTAGAGCCTAAAAAATAATTTCAAAAAATTGGTCAACTGTCATTGTAAAGAAGAGTTACATGAGATCTCTTCTTATGTCGAATAATTAATTTACCGGGAATATAAACATGAGACATGTAGCTGCACATACTGTTTGCTTATGAGTTTAATATTGTACATGCCTTGTGTTTACTAGGAATTAAGACACAGAGAAAATATACCATGATCATTATAACTCAGGAGAGTCTCTCCTCCCTCCCATGTGAGCAAAATTCACCCCTGGTGTATATATGTATGTAACACGGATAGCTTCTAAATCAATACATACAGTGCACTGGTTATGATTATAACGCTTACCGTGCGAATAGGTTCTATGGGAATTTCACCATTTTGTTTTTTTCGCTCCTTTTTTAGCCTTGTGAGGGAGGGAAGACCACTTCCAGGGACCATTTTCAACTCATGGTAGCCTGCATCTGCAAGTGCATTATTAACAAAATATAATTATGTATTTGTAACTGTACCTACCCTTTATCAAGCTTGACATAAGGAAATATTATGCAGGAAAGGAAATTAATATGCCAAATGCATTCACAAATGATCAGTACATTGAATATATGTTCAAAGCAGCAAATAAAATTGTGCCTTTTAGAGATGGCACAGTTCTTTATCAGAGAAATGCTGTAATATGCAAGCTGCAATCCTTGCTGACAAGCTTTGGTCATTTTGTTAAGTTGTTACTGCCTCCTCTGACTGTTTTATTCTTGATCAGTGCATCGATTCTGTCACTGTTTTGTAATATTCTTACCATTTAACAGAGCTTTATCTTTTGCCCAAAGGGCTTTCTGGACTTGTACACAATCATTTATGAGTACATTCCTTTGTTTTGCCTGCTCCTGGTTGTATTTCAGGACGACTCTTCCTTGGCTTTTCACCCAGAACTTTGCCTTCAAAAATGAAAATAGAAGATAACTAAGTCAGTGATTGGTAAATGACATTAATAATAAAAAAAGGAAAAAACGTTCTCTGGTTAAAAAGTTTAAGAAATATAAGCTTTCAGCTATTATACTTTAGCCTTTAGTTACACATTTCAGACTTCTAGAAAGCATTGGAAAGATCACCCTCAGTTACCTCTTCTAAAACCCAATCAGTGGGTAGCTTTTGTGCAGAGGCAAGTAAAAAGTCCCTAATTTCCTTTTTTCTGTGCCTCTTCCTGTCAGGACTGAGGTTAGCAAAAGGTTTTCCTTCTCCAAATGCCTTGACATTATTTTGTGCTGCTTTCTTCTCCAGATTAGAGATCTTTTCCTTGAGAAGGGCATTTTCTTGGAGAGCAGCCTGAAATTGACTGAAAAAATTAGGCGAGACCTGGCCAAATTGCTGTATAGGTGCGTTTCTAGCCTCTCCTATTTGAAAAGAGGGATTAAAAACCCGCTGCCGCTTTACAGCATTTCCACCAGGCAGCCAAAAATCGCACATTAAACCCTCCATTGCAAAACCGACACTAGATCCGAAGATTTTGCCGCCTAGTTTAAGCTTCAAAATAGGCGCGAAGTTATAATTTATGTTAAGAGGCTTCATTCTTATATGCTCTGTCTCCGATTACCAACCGGGTAAATCTAAAAATGGCGCAAAAGGATCGCAAAGCTGTCTTAACTTACCCTTCTTGCCCAAGTTTACTTTAATGAATGGCTACCGAAAAAAGCACAAAAAGTAACAAAATTGTTAGTAAATAAGACTAAAAACCTTAAAATCAGCAAAATAAGACATTGAATAAAATAATTTTGGACTGTAGAACTGGGTCAAACCCGCGAACAGCCTATTTTTCACAATTTTTTACAACAGACTGTCACAGAAATCCTTCTCTTCGTCCGCCATGTTGTTTCTTCTTTGCCTTGAAGTTATCCAATCAAATGGCGAGTTTCCCAGTCCCAGACCTTTGCTGAGTGAACAAAGAAGCCTGCGAGAAGCCTGTGGAGGAGAAAATTGCCTAGTTCCCAGGTTTTCATTTGACTCTTCCGATCCTTCCGACGTACGTCATACATCGAAACAATGGTTTCCCGCCTTCCCGCGTATTTTCAAGAGGTAATTTTATATTTACAACATGGAGGCTGTGAAGACCGACGAATCGAGCTCTTTTCGGTGGCGAGAAAATACTCTTGCTGAGCGGCGACGTATGCGACAAGACAGAAAGAAACGCAAGCGGCTTCAGAGAAGAAAGAGTCAAGAGCAGTCCGCATCCAACCGCTTGCAAAAGGCGATAATTCAAAAAGATAGGTACCTTGCCCTTGCAAGGAAATATTATTCCAAGTGGCGACAAATGAACGCAGCCCATAAAACATTACAGGCAAAGGCGAACCGCCTATCGATCGGCTCAAGGTTTGGAACCAACTCTAGGGTGAGTAGTACTCGTGAAGGCTAAACTGTTACATTGTTGTATTTTGAGCAGGTAGGATGGGGGTAGTTTACTGCCAAACATGTGAACTGTGGTCCATCACTGCAAGAGCGTGTCCCAATTTCCACATTAGAAAATTGCTGGGATAAGTGCTATAACCCCTGGATGGAATGCTTGTCCATTTGTCAAATTTGCTGAAATTTTCTTTGAATTAGCATTTACTATTTTTTATTCTTTTATTATTAAAATTATCATTGAAAGAAATAATAATAATAATAATTATAATAATAATAATAATAATAATAATAATAGTCAAAAAACAAAATTTTTTTCTCTTTGAAAAAATTAGAAATCTCAAATGTATGTGCACCCTGACAATCCCAACCCCCCCCCCCCCCCATAAACACACAGTAGCTGTTGCTACTTTTGTACTTTTATACTTGAAAAATAATGCTATTTTAATTTCACTTTTCCCTAGCTTTTCATGTTACAAAGAACCACTTCTTGTGGAAGCTTGCCAGAAATTTCTGGAAATGCCCTAATGCCTCCAAAAGACAAGGATGGCAAAGTTACTAAAATACATCTTGGACATGGTGTATTTGGAATGTGTGAAAAAATGTATTTCAAAGGCATTCCAGTAGCCATAAAGAAGTACAACGAACTGTCTACCTTAGACGATATCCGACATGAAGCAGCTGTAATGGAAAAATGCTCCCATCCATCAATTCCTCACATCTTTGGTGTGAATCTGACAACAAAGCCTTATTTTCTAGTGTCCTATTTTTATGGTATTAAAAATCACTCCTGTACTTTGTATCAGGCACTTCGCAGTCATGCCATAACCCTCACAAAGTACTGTGCAGGCAAGATAATGTTTGAACTTTGCCAAGCTCTGCAATATCTTCACATGAAACAACTTCTCCATCGTGATATCAAAACTGATAACATTCTCCTGACTACGGTGCATACTGGCTTTCATCCAATGCTCATTGATTTTGGCAAGACGATTGAAGTCTCTGAGGCAGTTTCCAAAAAGAAGTGTCTAAGTAAGCCTCAGCAGGATGAATATCGTAAAAAGTATCGACACATTGCTCCAGAAATACCTCTTGGCCAGCCACCTTCATTTGCTTCTGATATATTTTCGTTTGGTGTAGTTATGTCTGATGTCAGTGATACCATTCCTTCTGAGAATTGTTTTCTTGAAGGACAAAGGAAATGCTTGGAAGAAAATCCCAAATTTAGATGTTCAATTTCTTACCTTCTTAGACAGCTTGAAAGAAATGCATTCCTTTGTAAGATATAAATTCAGTTCCCAGAAAATACCTTATTGTATAAAACACAAGTACAAAAATTCGAAAGTGCTTCAATCCATAAGCAACGGCAAAGAGATAATTTACCACAGTTTTGAGGGCACACGATTCAAATGTGTTGAAATGACAGGCAGTTTCAGTTTTTTATTGAATTCACTATTGGGTTTTCAAAATGCAGTCATTTTTAGGAAACTCACTGCAAAGATGCAGTCATCTTTTGGCAGCCAGTGAAAACAATAACAGCTGCATCTGCGTAGATCATTTCTGACAACTTAAAACTGTAAATTATCTGAATACAACAACTTGAACTTAATTTATATTTTGTTTCACAAGCACTGCTGTAAAATGAATTCCCAAAATAAAATGTGATTTAATTTGCAGCTGTTGGGCCTTCGCCGAACAGCAGTCTTGTGTGGTTGTTGATGTGTCAGGAAGCCATTTAATAACTCTTCAGCAGGGGTATCCTCAAAGACACTTTATGACAATGATCATTCATGATTGTTGACATCTTTTTCACTACCCATCCTTCTCGCAAATCAGAGGTAGATACTGCAATCCATGTTCAGGAGAGTTAGCATTTTCTGCTTTGAAATAAGATCAACATGCAAAAAGGTAAATTTGTACACTTTATTCCACTGGCGAAGCGCTGGCAAGATGTCTTATTGCATCAGTTCTTTGCCATCTACCGCTCAACAACCTCAAAAGCTAATGTCGTACTTGAAGGTTTTTTTTTTTTTTTTTTGTTGCCTCAGCTGGTATTTCGTCAATCTTTTCGCCTGTTGCTATCTTTTCTAACTTGAAAAAAGGACTGTTCAATACATTAAAAAAAAAATGTATAGCCTCACCAGGACTCGAACCTGGGCCTTTGATATGTCCTACTTGATGCAAGCAGGGTCAACACTCTCCCAACTGAGCTATGAGGCCTACCATAGAAAGGAAGAGGCAAATTAATGCCTTTATCTTGACCAAGAAATTTGACCTCACATTTCCGATTTTCACTGTGTATTCATGTATATTATTGCATCAGTTCTTTGCCATCTACCGCTCAACAACCTCATAAGCTAATGTCGTACTTGAAGGTTTTTTTTTTTTTGTTGTTGCCTCAGCTGGTATTTCGTCAATCTTTTCGCCTGTTGCTATCTTTTCTAACTTGAAAAAAGGACTGTTCAATACATTAAAAAAAAAAAAATGTATAGCCTCACCAGGACTCGAACCTGGGCCTTTGATATGTCCTACTTGATGCAAGCAGGGTCAACACTCTCCCAACTGAGCTATGAGGCCTACCATAGAAAGGAAGAGGCAAATTAATGCCTTTATCTTGACCAAGAAATTTGACCTCACATTTCCGATTTTCACTGTGTATTCATGTATATTTCACTGTATAGTTTCAACTCTGATATCACAGAAACAGCTTACCCTTAAGATCCCTCGAAAACCGTGCTGTCTTGTAGAATGTTGAGAGCGCAAAGTAAATTGTAAAGTAAATTGTTTCTTTGAGAACATTTTTAAGCTGTTGTAGGTTGCGTGAGTTAAAAGCCTGCAGATCAATAGAGGTCATCGGTTACCTAGTAACTCTCTGAAGAACGAGAGGATTACTGACAGATAACTTGCAAAAACGCGAGATCGAATGCCGGCTTTTCAAGAGGGCATTAATTAACACAGAGCTCTTGTTGCTCACTAGTATTACTTAGTAGCATAGCAACTAGCCAGCCTACGCCACTCAGAAATAACCGGATTAAGTCTGGTATTTAGCCGCGAAAGCTCGATACG
>NW_027558417.1:0-25040 GCF_052425735.1 Oculina patagonica
ACAATGTATTTTTATTAATAATAAACTACCAGTGGCCATATTTTTCCTGGAAAAAAATTTGGCCTTTTTGTTGTTTGCGTCATTATGTATGGACCTTGACTGGGTTTCAGCACATAAAACAAATCAAAAAAAGAACAGCCAATATGGAGCCATCTCGACCTTACCCTTGGTCAATAACCCAATCACATATTTATGATGTTGACTTTCAGCCCAAAACGTGTAGTTAGAATTAAACATCAATGTATATGTTGCAGTTATTTTTTTATTATTATTTTAACTAGTTAGTTTTTTTTTTTTTTTTTTCCAACTACAGGTTGTTGATTTTTTTATACTAGGTTAATAATAGGGTTGGAGTTAGGGTATAGGTTGGAGTCATAAATAATATTTAAAAAAAAATAGTGGTTCACCCAACATTTCCTAAGTGGTAAAGTGGATAAGGGGTTGGACAGCAAATCCAGAGGTTGAGAGTTCAAATCCAGTGCACAAAGAAAAAAAATAGATGTTTCAGTAGTTCTTAGGGGAGGGGGATAACAGTAGGGGAGGGTAGTAAGGGTGGTGGGGGTGGTTATCAGACATTAAGGAAGGGGAGGTGTTTTTCTTTTTCTACTTATTGACCTAGCATAAAGAAAAATAGTTAGAAAAAAACTACTCAGTGGTAACAAGCTAAAATAAAAAATTAACTAAGATGAAAAATAGACTGAAACATGACATTTGATAACCCCTAAATCTACAGTGTAAACCATCTTACCTCGGATTTAAATCAAGAGAAGAGGAAAGCACTTGGTCATCAAGCAGACTGGCTAGATCAGGGTCATCCTCTAGTGAAATGATATCTTCATCTTTCTGATGAATTTCAATCATGCAGAAATCATTGTTAACGTGAGCTAAACTAACATGTTGACCAAACCTATCTCATTAGGTGGGTACTAGCATTCCATCCACAGAGAGTACAGTACACGCAGCATTTCTGGATTTGGTGCATAATACATGTAGCTTTTAATTTGTATTTGCAACAGCCAATCCCAAAGGCTAGCAGAAATAGAAACTACTGACCGGTATGTGACCTACCCAAGGATACCAGACAAGAGGGAAGCATTGTACCTTAAGCAATTTAAGGCAATGACTTCAGGACTCTATGTCACTTCCCTACCCCCTCCCTGAAAACTCAACTTTTCATTCCCGACTGATACTGTGTTACTTACTGAATAAAATGTTTATCATCAGCTTGTTAAAAAATTTATCCTGATTATAAATCTTGGCATTTAGATTGTGAACATTTCATCCTTTTTTATACCTCATTCAAAATGCTTTCTAAAGATGGCATGTTAACCACCTCTGGCAGATCAAGTTCAATGTCGACCTATTAAAACAACAAAACAAAAAAAATGAACTGTTCAGCTTTATTATTGATTATCAAAGATGAGTGTCTTGCAGAATCTGAGTTCTTCTGACTACAGTATTTGTATACCAGACATGTATAAATTCCTCTCAGTTTTATATTATTTTTTTTAAAGCAAGTACTTTACCTGTAGAGAGATTTTTTAGTGATTACAAATAAAGGATATAGCCAATTATAATGTTTAATATTCATACATTAGCTAAATCAAAAATTTATTTTGATATTTTTAATGAATATTCTGTTAATATTGCAGACCTGCAGGTAAGAAATTTTGTACCAGCATCCATATTTTTGGATATAACTAAACATATTAACATACATGTCAACTTTGATTTCCTCAATCTGTGGACTCTTTCAGTAATTCATTTCCAGGTTTGCTAGATTTCCACTAAATATTCTACAAATGGTTTGGTATCGCTAAATATTTCAAGTTACCAACATAAATAAAATTAAACAGACTATACTGCATTGAATCTTACGGTCTTCAATTCAATTTAAAACATTTTTGTCCGGAAATAAATCATGTTATAATTGCAAGGGAAACAAGTGACCCGCCGTCCCGAGCGATCTACGACTGAAAACAGAGACCATACTTACTGAATCGGAAACATGTCTTTGCCTAAACGAACCAGTGTTCGTGGTGAATGCTGCATCAAGTGATTCGAGTGATTCTAGCTGATCTGTTGTGGTTAATAGACCTGCCAATATGCTCGTGTCTTCTTTCAATTCGTCCGCCATCTTGGCTGTTCATGATTCCTAGTGCCAGGCCTGCTCGTGCCACATTGGGCGAGCAAGCGCGAGCAATCTCGGCCGAAAGTAGAAAAAAAATCTCTAAGTGCCCAGTGGAAATCTCGTGAAACATGTGAAACTAAAAAGCCGCCTTCGCCTATAATTTGATCTTACTGGCTTGCTTGAGGTATCGAATTTTAGTTTTTACTCATTCTTTTATTCTCAGAGCAGGAACGGTAGCATTCTAAGAATTCTGTAATATGATTGGCCCCAGTAATGAGCAGAATTGTTTTCTTTCTCTTGGCCGCTAGGTTTTTTACATTTCGAAATGTTTTTTTTTCTCTCCGTCTCTCTTTCCTTTTTTCCCCATTGTGAATTTTTCCCATGACCCAATCCTGTTAACAGTTCTTCAGGAAATCGGGATTCTTTATTAAAATGCAGGCCAAGCAATTCTCGCAGTATGGTTCCGCGTATAGACGACAAACTTTCGAAAACTGGTTTATCATGGACGATAACTATTCTCACGGCTGCGAATCCACAAGGTGTTATAATAAACGCCAAAATGATCAAGCAGATCCTTACAAAAAAGGGAAATTTAAGGGAATAAAGAGAACTTGAAATCTGACTTTGAGAGCATGAGAACGAAGTTGATAAATGTTTCTTTACTTTTGTTCAGGACTAAAATCACAGTCATTGAACGCGAGAAATTGTAAAATGGATTTTTTGGGGGGGCGGCTATATTTGCAATGGTATTGCAACTGGTTTTGTAGTTTGTAGCTATATAATTATGTTTATTTACGGTGATTAGAGACATAGGAGAAAGGTAAGCCTCGATCCAAGTGGCCCATACTGCCGGAGCTTATCGCGGTTTCGGTAGCATTAGTGGCTAGGAATATTTCTACTCCCCACTGGACGGAATGCTTCCGTTAAATGTTCAAAGACAATGTTTTTCATGGGTAAATTTGCCTGGACCACTTATTTTATAACAGTTTGGACCAAAAAACTGCGAAATTTCCGTGGGGGGGGGGGACATAGTCCCTTTAGTCATTGAGTTTTCTACACCTGGATAATAAGCGGCGCGTCGGAACCGTTTTTATAACTTTATTTTATTTCCACATCAGGCAAAGACATTTTATTAACTCTCTTTTACATTGATATGCATTACACTTTCTACATAACATTATTTATCCCAGTGGCAGCCACAGTCTTCACCGGTCATGTGTAAAGGATCATAATTGTTATTTTTAATAAAGCAGTGAGCCACGCCAGTGCAGTCCTGACCCCCAGTGCAAGCTAGAAACACACATCCGCAATATTGGCCAAAATTATCCGTGGTATGGTGATTATCGCAATCGAATGTTCTTCCTTTATAGACGACATTTTCACGAACTTTAGGCATTACTTGATCTGAAAAGAGTACAGGTAGAAAACACATTAAGTCGCATAATAAAAAGATTTAAACCCAATTTTTCACCGATCACGCATAAACGTTGAAATAAGTAAGAACCCACGTATAAGTAGCCTAAAAAGATTCTTATATAATTGATGTTTACTTGGAAATTAGGCTATTTAGGTTCTTAAAAGGGCTCTCCTTTTCTTACGAAAAGAGTTGCTTGTTGCTGGTAGAATAGAATTGCAGTCTATTGTTCATATAAAATATGTATACAATTATGTCTAAATGGCTGCAGTCTGAACAAATACAAACACTATTTTGGGTTATCCTATTTCTTTTTTTGGTCCTTTATACCTTTGTACCTAAGACCTATGAGTAATTGAATTTTACAAAATAAGAAACTGTTTAGAACTATAGGCTTAATCGGGTTCTTATCTAAAGCGGGTCTAAATGCACTCTCTTTCACTAGATTCTTATAATTTGTGGGTTTTTAACTGTATCCGACTAAATTACCTAGTATAGGTAATCACACGATTTCGAGTGCAATTTGGGATAAATCAGCACGAGTAAATTTTTCAAAGGCTAACCAAATTGCACGAGCCCGTAGTCTTTGAAAAATTTACGAGTGCTGATTTATCCCAAATTGTACGAGAAAAATCATGTGATTACTTGTTAATAATACACATACAAAAATTTAAATTTAATTTCAACTTTCTGCACTCAATTTCAACTTTTTGCGCTCAATTTCAACTTTCTGCACTGTTTGGGATTAATTGACGTGCTCTCAGCCAATGAGCATGCAGAAATTTTTGTATGTATATTATTATGTAAGAAATCACCTTCCCGAAGCTGTTATGGACTCGTGCATGAGCTTGACTTTATCTAGATTACCGCGATTTGATGACGGTTAAAGGGTTCATTGCGTGTCATTGTCCTGTATTTTATTCCATTTCACAAGTTTAAATAAAGGGTTCCAGACTTTTAATCACCTATCAACAATGAAGTCCAATCTCAATTACTAACCCTAAACGCACCGACCGCATTTCCGTATTTCCACTGAGTGACAAAAGTTAGATGCCATCATATGGATGCAAGTCAAGTCATTTGATTTTTTTTTATGGGATGCAGCTTAGGTTTTATTTGTAATTTTGTAATCGTTATACCGTAGGAGAATTGAACTGAAATTAACTCCTAGAACTCATTAACTACTGTCACTGCAGAAGAATAGAGCGGGTTTTCACTTGAGTATCAAAAGTAATCCACGTTTGCATTGGTTTTGCATTACTACGTTTAGTGATTGGTTAAAAACTCTCGCGCCACTTTCCCAGCCAACCAAAACCAATCGTGACTCCATCGCGCACGTTTTCTCGCGCTTCGTGCCGGCTTCATGTATTTGCTTCGAGTTCTGATTGGTTCACTGGAGTGTCTGTGTCCTTTTTGATTGGCCAGAGTGATTACTTTGGTATTGATTTTACGACACTCAATCGGAAACTGCTCTATCGGTTTATAAGTTACGAATGCAAAACCAAAGGTAATACATACCCTTTTGCTTGCTTTTGTCTTTCTTGACGTGTTTGGCTTGGGTGGATAGAAATACCACCGACAGAAGCAGAAATATACAGGCGAACTTGAAAGCCATCTTCAGTTTCCTGGGGAAACATGTGAAATTAATAATGTACGAGGTCCCAATAAATACACCAAGAAAATAAAAGCCGCGTAAAGGGGCTATGTCAAGGATTATACCAGTTTTTTGAACAGCCAAATTTTATATTTGTGTCGCAGGAAACGTTAAAAAAATAGTCCACTTTTATTAAAAATTGCTATATTAGAGCACTAAAACTGTATAATTTGGCATCTTTGGCTGCGGATGGCTCGGATGGAAACGGATTGCAACTTGAAAAAGAAATGCTTACTTTATCAAGTTGTTTCCGCGCGTCTTCAAAAAATCGATATTTATAGCTTTAGCTTGATTTCTATTCGCAAACTAAGGTTATATCTTCTTTAAGAGGTTCAAAGATAATGTTTTTTTATGGGTTCCCGTGACATAGCCCCTTTGAACTATTGAACTTGTAAAAAATGTAAACAATTCGAATGTTCTCCAAAGGTGCTAATATACAACGGGGCTTGTTGCAGGGACATTTTGCAGCGATACATGCCGGAGACAAAATCAGATCATGTACTATACACACAAGAAAATGTTAAGTAAAACCTCGATTTAACGAACCTATAAACAACGAAGTCATATGTATAACGAACGATATTTTCTGATTTTCGGTCCAGTTATGGTAAAATGTATGAAAAAGAACCCCGATACAACGAAACCTCGTTATGGTGAACATATTTTGCCAATCCCTTAGCCGTCCGTTGCATAGAAGTTCCTTTGTAGCAGGGACATGTTGCAACCACATGCCCCTTTGTGGCGTGGTGGTTTAACGTAAAACACAAGGACTGCTTACAGCAAGGCGCCCAAAAGTGTGACCACCTTTAATTAATTCACATTCTTTCGTGCAACCACCATCCAATCAGAAGCCAAGGACAGGCTCCAGTTGACTTCTGATTGGATTAAATCTGCACGGAAGAATGTGAATAAATTAAAAGTGGTCACACTTTTGGGCGCCGTTGCTGTAACTGTGCGATAAGTAAATCGTGAAAACTGTGTGAAAGTAGATATTATTTTTGGTCTTTTTAAAGGCGGGGCCTCTTAAATTGGAAAGTGCCTTAAATTTGTAAAAGCGTCGCTTAAAAAACCGTAAGGAAAAACTGAATTCAGAAATTCTTTTGTTCTCAAACTGCTTACATATTAATGACAAGTGGAATAGTTTCCTTACAGCCGGTCCTTAAATTTCTGCTTTCACAAAAAAAAAAAAATCAGAAAACTTTGCTAAGACGGCCGAAGACACATTTAATTTAAACCTCTATTCAAACCACAACCACAACGTATTCAAAGTCAGCTCAAATAGATGAGTAGTGCAATCTTAAATTAGTGAATTCAAATAGCAACTACTTATAAAAAATATCAGAGCTGCTTGACAAAAAATTTCAAGGATAAACAGAGAAATTCGGCTTTCTTTCAGTTGCAAGTTTAATTTAAGTAAGATTGGTAAGATGCAAATAAGTTTTAAAAATTAAGACATGAAATTGATATTTGATTTCCGAAACGGAAGATGCTAGACAAATTCTCGGCTTTAAAATTCGAACAAGGAAATATGGGTGAAATGCTACGTTATTTTTAATAAAACTCTAAAAAGAAAAAGGTAGTGGGAAAGATCGAGTAAAATCCATCACACATACAAATGGAGGATGTTTGAAGAGCAAAAAAAAAAACAAGGCGGTAAATAAAACAAGATTGATCATAATAATAACGTGCAAGAAATGAATGCCGATCAAATCACCGCCCTACGATCGGTGAGAGAGTCTTACACAATTAATATAAAATGTCGCGTAAACAATAATTGCCTTTGAAAGTCTTACCTTTTGAAAAGTAAGGTTGGAGCTCTTGACTGCAGAAGTTTAAACACAGAATGAATCCCTCTACACACAGCTTAGATTGTTTAAGATCACAATGAGTGTAGGGGCGGGCCGAGACACATGTACATCAAGCTGAGTTTACCCGCAGAAACGACCAGAAACACGCGGAAATAGAATTCAACACCAGCTTTAAAATCTACAGGAGCAAGTGAAAGGATAAAATTAGAGACTCACGTTCAACAAATAACTTTATTTGGAGGTATTTTTTTTAACTCTTTTGGAGTTACATATATAGTATGAAACTGTAAACACAAAAATGTACCAATGGTAAACCCTCTATAGCATTTTGTTGACAACGAATAAACGTTTTGAGCCAAAATCTCTCTATAAACTGTAACATAATAGACCACCAGTTGTTGAGTTAGACGCGCGTGTAACTACAGAAGTCTATTGTTAAGTAAATCGAATATGAACGTTGTCAAAAAGATGCTTAAAGTTAGCGACAAAAAATATTGTTTTCTAAATAAAATGTTGTTATAAACTAGGTTTTACTCTCGGATAGTACTTTGCACGTAATGATTAATTTCCAATTTTGGAATAGTTAATAGTTATAGTTAGAAGGATTACCTGAAAGTCTGGGAAACGCCACTTTACATACAAGGTAATGTTCTTTGTGTACGAAGTTAGCTATTTCACCGCATGTATGTTAAGTTACAGGGTTTTTTAACTTATCTTTTTAAAGCTGGGTTTCAATCCCTTTAAACACACGTTTTAGACAACTGGCATCTTTGATTAGACCGATTTGATTAAACCAACTAATGTAAGATAACGCTACTAAAGCGGCCTTCACACGACAAACTATTGGCCAACTCGTGTTGGCAAACTCAAACTGGTGTGTGTGAACGACGCAACAACAGCAAACAAGTTGGCCAACTGTTGACGACAAAATAGAACTTGTCTCTGTTCTCACCAACTGTTTGCCAACTGTTGACGTTGTGTCGTTCACACCCACCAACTTGAGTTTGCCGACATGAGTTTGCCAACTTTAATTTGTCGTGTGAAGGCTGCTTAAGATAAATGTAGCTTTTGTTAAAGGGACCGTGTCACATATTTTAGCCAAACTTAGGCATAGAGAAAGACCATCAAATTCGTTTACATATATAAAACAACCCCTTAAAACAGTGAAGGAATATTTAAATAACAGACCAAATGCAACAGAAGGTACGGATGGCCAAAAGTGTCGAAGATTGAAATGGATTGCGATATGGGTTTTTGAAATGTGGTCCGGCGGAACAGTTTTCAAAGTCCATCTCGTCTGCTTGTAACTTTAAATTTTAACGCCCGGGAGACACATTTGGCTGCAACTGAAGCTATGGTTTTGTCATTTAGAATCATAGAATTAACTTCTTTGCAAACATTTAGCTTCATAGCGAATATTTGACAAAATTTAATAACACAAAATTAACTTAGCCGTGACACAGTCCCTTTAATATATACCAAATTCCAGAATGTTCGTTTATTGAAATTGATATTTGAATTTAACATATAATGCTGACTCAGCGTACAAGTGGAACATATAAATAGCAATCAAAAAACACTATTAATATATGTTTATTTAAGAGTCCGGAAGCAATTCAATATGTTTGCTCAAAGTTGTGAAATTACCGATAACGCTTTGTCATGATTCACACACTTCGACCACCATGAATCAAATTTACTAATCTGATTAGGTACAGTTTATAGTTACCTTTATTATTTTAAGAGGTTTTAAATGCTTTTTTCAGGAGGAACTAATGAAGCCTGCAGTTTTGTCTTGAAGAATTCATCGCCGGTTAATATGGAATTTGCCGAAGGAACTGATTTACCAGGGAGATAAACTTAGTACCTTGTTTAAAATTTGCGATAAAAAAATGAGACTTTAAAAAAGCCCTTCTAAACAATGATTTAAAGGATTTAAAGTTCTAATGCTAAATTTCAGATAAGTTTTGAAAATAAAAAATTTCCGATTTGTCATAGCGTAGAAATAAGAGAAATAAAGTAGAAATAAACCGAACTATCTTTTGGCTAGACTTTACACAACCCTAACTGAAGTAACATAAAGTATTCACAAAGTTTTCTAATGTTGAGGTTAATATATTTACTAAAAGCAGATTTTTATAGGAAATGTATCAACTTTGAAGTAAACTATATTAAGAATGAGGAAGTTAAAGATTGTCCTCTTGTAGCCAATAAAACAGTAAGAAGTGCGTCGACAGCCTCTTGATTATATTGTGTTTCAGTTCTTCTTGCATAACATTAGTTTTGTCCTTGACTACTGGCAATGACAAGGGTTATTTTTTTGCTACCGGAAGAGACATAGATAAGAGTAAATATAACTGAGAAATGGTGTTTATATCGAGCCATGTGTTATTTTTTAACAAATGCCAATTCTTAAATGCGAGCTCTGCTTTTCAATGTTAATGAGCGGGAAATAGGTCTGATCTGATTGGATTTTTTTGGAAAAAAAGAAGGACGAAAAGTTTGAAACTGATAGTGGCTTTATTCTAAGTAAATTGGCACCCCAACCCCATCGGTTAGCTTTCAAATTTCCTTATAGACACATCTAACTGCTTTTCATCATAGGCGCATTTTCAAGTATATATAATAGAAATTGCCACTGACACTGAAGATGCGTCTCTTCACTGTATATGAGAGCTTAAAAATATATGAGTAGATCGAAGGTAAAAACGTCTATTTTTTTCTAGGACAAATAATAATATCACGGGTTTCTCAATTTGTAACAAATTGAGAATCCCGTGGTATTATACGGTAAAAGCTAATGGAATTGAACCTGGTTCAAGGTTTTTAACGAATAAAATGTTCGGGTTGTTTCATTTTCTTTATTCCTAAAAAATATAAGTTTTATCTTGAAAAAAAAATGTTGCAATATATTCATGCTCAACAGCAAGCCACTGAGTCATAGTATCAGATCACATATTCATGCGTCATATGCTTCCTGAATACCTGAATATAGGATCCGATAATTTACCACTACATCAAGCGACCGACCCATACGAAGCTATAACCTTCTGTCAATCAATTATAAATTACTAATTAGGAATAAAAACTCCATTGGTTCAATATCGTAGACTATACTTATGGTTGAAAAATCAAGTTTCCGTTATTCATTTCAGGTGCCAATTCGATCGTGTACGGTTAATGCCTCCAGCAGTTTCAGCGAGTGTTAATTTTACAAGTACTCTTTGAAATACGAAGGTGAAAGGTCTTGTTTGGAAGAAGTGAAGCGAAGTAGTGTTTTTTGTTTCATTTCAGAGACAAGTGCAACTACGATTCGACAGTCATTGCCAAAATATATATCTTTTCCGCTGACTGTCTGATATAAAAAAAAAAACATAAAGCTAATGGCTATATCGTCTGTATCCTCTGCATGCTTCCTGCTGTTCATGACGGCAATCATGGGCTGCAGTTTGGCCGAGGTCCTTAGAATCGTGCGTGATAGCACATTTCATAGTGACGATTTCCTTCTGCCATCTTCTCAGTGCCCTGGTGGCCAGCCACAATGCAGTAAATTTAACGGCTCTGTGCTTGCGATATGCTGGTGTACTTGCAATGATATACAAAGCCAGACGACAGGCTTCTTCGAGCCGAGTTATGGCTGTACTCAAGTCAGCCGTGTTCGTCATCAAGCAGGTATGACCAACATTTCTCGATAGTTAGCTAGTTAATTAATTTGGGGTTTTGATCAATCTTAACTACTAAAACATCGATCAGCAGGCTGCTGATTTTCAGAATTTCCATTATTGTTGAGCGCAGGCATTACTGCCAAAATTCCACTCTTAATTATAATTCCCTTATGTTTGGTTAACGTGGTTCTTGAAGTTCAATGTCTCACATCTGGCTTTCAATAAACACTTCACTAAGAGAGTTCTGTCGAGCGGTACAACTCTATGAAAGACGGGAAGACAGGTTTTGTATGTGGATAATCAATATTCGAGAGCTTTCCTCGTGGCAGTAAATTATCACAAGTCTCTGCTGATCTTGTTCAAAACTTTGCAGGTGTAATGCATGTGCAAGGTCTCAAAGAATGCAAACATATACGCTGTTGACTAGTTTCGCAATTCAAGAGACTGCGAAGTGTTCTTTGTCGTATCAACAACGTTGTTTCAAACATATATTGTTGCTATTTTAAACGACGAGGTTTGGCCTCCTGGAAGATAACTAATCCCTCCCCAGGTAAGGCCCACGATTTCTAGCCTTGCTACAAAAGTGCGTCCCTAGCATGGAAAAAAAATAATTTTAACCAACTACTTTTTAAATATCTTTTTGTTTTCTTCGGTCTTACTTCGTTGCGAAGTGTTTTATACTTTTTCGTTGGTCGACGAGAGAACTAACTTAACCAAACTTTCTTAAGCCGAGTGTTTTTTTTTTTTTTTTATAATAAATTGTATCAGGAAGTATGTTATAGTTGTATTTGCTACTTGCCAATATAAATTTCAATCAGCTTATTTCGTACTTTTAATTATTCTCGCAGGCTGCCAGATTCTTTTCACAGACGAAACAACAAACCAACGTTTAACTTTTTTCCCGACTGATTCTATTCGAGAAAAAGATGTAAATGTCCCTGCCAACAAGACGTGTAGCTTCTTCTACGGAAATCGATTTTATGTGCAGTACCTCGATTGTACTGGTTCCTGGAGATCAATAACACAGCAAAGTGTGCTTGACGCTATAGAGTTGACTCCTGGTTGGTCGACGAATAATTTGAGAATTAGGGTAGGTCTTCACAATTGGAACAGGAACAGAGCTGGTGATGCATGGGGGCTGTGAGTAGGGGGCGGATGGGGGAATGGACGGGGGGCATCAGGCATTCTTGTAAACATTTAAACTGTACGGTTGTGAGCCAGAATCAACTCTTGCATGAAGTAATGTGGTTTTAACTTTTGAGTTTGTAAATGAAATCGTTGATCCTAGTGTATGACTATTTGAATTGAGCAGTGTTTTAAGGCAGTGCTGTTTTTCATGATGTTTAAAGGGGTTATAACTTAACATTTTGTGGGTAAAAACCCTAGTGTGTGACCTTTTAAATGAAAGCTTTTGTTAAGTGCTGTCATATGAAGCTATTTACCTCTACTTTCAATCTGTTGTTTAATGCAACTTGAGACTTTGTTTCGGTTATTTAAGAATTTGATTTCCTGGGAGTAAACAGTACATGTTGAGTAGCTAACTAATCCTGTTTTTCATATTTCGTCTTTCAGATCAGAGCTGGCTCAACCCAATTCGTGAACATTACCGCTGGTCGCCTTGTTAGGGTCGCAATACAATGTCGATCTCAGGCTTCTAACGATCAGCCCACAAGCTCCTGTGTCGTGTTCCAAGTCCATGGATCAATTGAATGTAAGGAATTATAATAAGAAATGTTGTTCTCAGACTCAAATCAGACTATGCTTGTGAAGAGAGTCTTTCATACGCATGTTACGTGTGAAATGAGGCTAGAGAAAATGTGTCATACCAGCATACTATGAACCATTAACTGCTTGTGCTTTTGTTTTGTACGCTCCCTTTATAAAATGAAGATAATTCTTATATACACCATTCTCGGAGGCCCCCAAAAGACAGGGAGTGTCAAAACGGTGGGAAATACACCTCTGCTTTGACTTTCCCTCGACCCTACAAACGGCCCCTTAGTCTCCGAGGATGTTTACACACAAACGAGCCTAAAATCTAAAGACATCTCTAAATAAAAGTTTAAACTAAACTGTAGAAAAGTACAGAAGAAAACCAACCAACGATGTTAAAACGCGTACGGTTGATCAAAACTGGACTACATTGAAATGAAAACTTTGTATTAAATAATTACCGAAAATAACCTTCTAGGAAACAAATAAACTAAAATTAATTATTTAATTAACATTAGCAGTTGCACAAAAGATAGATGCTGTGAGATCCGATACATCTTTTTTATTAAAAAGCATCATTAAATTATTTAAATTAATAAAAGAGGGAAAAGTTATGGTTGCCACGGTATTTCTTTTAAAGGTCCCTTCCCTCAGCCGACTCTTTCACCAGCATTAGCTCAGGCGACTTTGCCGACACCTGTTGCAGAAGTCTCAACTTCTCGCCCAGTTACTACGCCCGCGACAAGACGAACAACAAGAACATTTTCAGAAAAAGCTACAACTGCGGTATGTTACTTTCTAATCATTTATCATATGGTATGAATATCAAAATCCTCAATCATGATTGGTTCCCTGATTGGTTCCCTGATAATAAGCGTTTTCACTCACGTCACCAGCGGCCATATTGGTTTACTAAAACAAGAAACGATTTTAACCTAAAAAACTAGTTTAATTCCTGGAGGGATGCCTTGGAACACCAATATGACCGCCGTTTCTTTGTTTTGGAACACAACTATGGCTGCCGTGACGTCATAGAAAGCGCTCTATGGTTGCAACAATGATCTGTAAAAGTACTTAGCATTCAATGGCTGTTTTCCCTTAGTAATAAAGCCTGCTGAAAAAACCTACGGCAATCCCGTCTGGGGAAAAACATGTATTAATCTGCAAAGACGGTATCGAACTTTGCAGCAGAATTGCTCAATTAAATGCGTTTAGCAGACAGATCCCAAGGTTCTGGACGATTACCTGTTCTTTGGCTTTGTTGCGAGCATTCTCGTACGTTGCTATCCCTATCTGAGAACCATCCTAAGAAGTTTATAAAGATGAACTATGGATTTCTAAAGATGAAGCCGGCGAAGATTACCGAAAGCAACTGAAGGCGCCCCCAAAACTAATATGATATCGGATGGTAAACAGCTACAATTTTGATTGTCTCGCAAATGCTGCCGAGAACCTAGAATTTCAATAAAGTCCTTCGTCGCAGTGATTTCTCTCAGTACTGTAAACAAGTGAGAACATACTTCAAAATTATTGTTACTAACACTATCAGTGTTTTCAGAATTTACAATTTCTTCCAATCACTGAAAGCAAGTCTGACACAAATACAAAAGGTCTTGGATAACCTCTGAGTCGCTTTATTGGACAGAAGAACGGATAGAGAAGGACACAGATTTTTCAATTGAAAGGTTCATAGGGGCTTTAAACTCGTATCTCAACAACAGTAGTTGATACCAGTTGCCACAGTTTGCAGCCCCGCTACCTTTTCGCTTAATCATGACCTTTTTGCTTGTATATTTACACAGAGCCGCAACACAACTCAGGTCCCTAATGGTACAAGAACTCTATCACCACGGTTAAACCAGACAACACCGCCAACGCCAGTAACCAAAAGAAAAAATTCAACGAGACCTCTTCCCCCGATAACGACGGCCACAGAAAAACCAACACCAAGCACGCCTTCAGAACACGTTCCAACTACGGTATGCATGTTTCTGGTCATAGTTACTTTGTATTGTATGATTTAAAAACATTAAAACTAATGGTCCTACGTACATTTGTACTTGCACTTGTGCGTGTACTGGGTCGCTTTACAATACTGTAAGATAACATGGGAACATTAGGTGCCGGACGGGTTTGTTGCCCATATATACTTCCCTATACAAGCAATGTAGGTATGTACATCGCCAAGGTGTATGGTTTTCGAGCCCTTTCGGCCGGTCTAATAAAAGGTATAGATTTTTGACTTTTTTTGGTTCCAGATAGGGTATGGTTTGTGCACTCCGGTCATGAATTAGGTAAAATTCTCGGAAACACTCTTTTGATCAGAGAGCAGAAAAGTCGTAGAAATTATATTAAGACAACCTTTGAAAGTTTAACCAATTGATTAATTCAAAGTAATATTGGTTTTGTATTGGAAACTAAATATAAATTAATCTTTCTTTCAAATAGAAACCCGACTGCTTGCCTGCATTAGCAAACTACCTTTGGAGCCTGGCTTCGCTGTTGCAGAGCGTCAAGAGTGACCTCGAAAAGACAAAACAAGAGTTGCAAGAGGCTATTGGTAAGTTTGTAAAGTTTAAGCATTTTCCTTGACTGTCTATCCAATCATATAAATTCGTATAAATTTCGTTTTCTCGCAGGCCAATGGCCTCCCGGTCATTACTGTATTCTGGCTAGTGGATCATGTCCAGCCGGATTCACTCGTCACGCGGGCCATATGCGTGCTCTGAGGCAATACACCGCCACTCACACATACATCAACCAGGCCACGTTCGGAAGTAGTAGCATCAAGTGTCATGGGCGCTGCGGTCAGTATGGTCAGTGGGTTGGAGATCTGGTCATCGCTGCGTGTTGTAAATGATGGAGACAACACAAGATTCCTTTCAACCTACATAACAGTGTTACACAAAGAACTTTAGTGACATGAGCAGAGGTTTGTCCAAAATGTCAACTATTAAGTTACAAAAACTGGCTTTGTATGGCAGCTGTATTCAATTTTATTCAAATAAAGGAGGCGGCGAAAACATATTGCTTACAATCGGTGTTTTATATGCTATCCTTTAAGCCCGGTTTTCACTAGCGACGCAAGCACAAGCGCGATCACGCAAAAAGGACAAATTTTAATCCTTTTGCTTGTGCTTGCCGCAAGCACAATCACAAGCATCCAAATGTAATGCGCCTGTGTTTTTGCTTGAGTCGAAGCCGTTTTCACGGAGAAATATGAGCTGTTATCCTTGCGCTTGTGCTTGTGCTTGAGCTTGCGTCAGTAGTGAAAACCAGGCTTTAAGACGCTTTTAAAGGGACAATGTCGCCAGTTTCACTTCAAAAATTTAAGAGCCTTAAGACATATGGAAACTACGAATGGTGTTTCATTTTTGTTAAATATTACCATGCAAATGTACTGAAGCGATAAACAAGTGATATTATTGTGATGGCATCAGGAATTTTAGACTTCAACTTGAAAAATTCAGGCTGTGTAATGCAGTGTAATTCAAATAAGGCATTTCAATAAACGCATAAATTTCCACTTAGCTTTACAATTCCCCTGCGACGATCAACTTCACTTGTCCCCTGGCGCCAAGTTGGCGCATAGGGCTGCGACGATCAACGGGCATATTTATGGAATCCAAATCCTATAAGAATCTTAATTCCTTCTGACAAGTTTTTTGAGTGTTCTCATACCATCTTGCTTGGCTTAATTGCGCCGGTAAACCTATTGAAAGTGTAGTCTATTGCTCAAGGACGTTCTTCTAACATTGATTTTTGTTCTCAAACTTTCCCCACTGTGAGTTTATAAGTACCTCGTGTCAGAAAAGGAAAAAAAAAACTATAGAGGGGGGGGGGGGGAGTAAATATTCAACCCAATGTTCACTCGAGGTGCAAAAGAATCGAATAAGGAATGCACTGAAAATGACGATTTTGGGCCCGTGTGTTGAAATACCACCAAATAGATTTAACTTATTTTCACTCCAGATCCAGCAAAACCTGCCAGTATAAGGCTAAAAATGTACAGTTTGGACCTTTTTTGGAAAAATACCAACACGTGGATTTAACCTAATGTTCACTCCAGGTCCAAAAGGACCGAATAAGAAAGTGCTACACGAGGCACTGAAATTGACGATTTTGAGCCCTTGTGTTGAAATACCACCACGTAGATTAAAGCTTGTTTTCACTCCAGATCCAGCATAATCTGCCAGTTTGGGGCTTGAAATGTACAGCTTGGGCCTTTTTGGAAGAATGCCAACACGTGGATTCAACCTAAAGTTCACCCGAGGTCCAAAAGGACCGAACAAGAAAGTGCTACACGAGGCACTGAAATTGACGATTTTGAACCTTTGTGTTGAAATACCACCACGTAGATTAAAGTTTGTTTTCACCCCAGATCCAGCATAACCTGCCGGTTTGAGGCTTGAAATGTAAAATTCAAGCTTTTTTTGAAAAATGGCAACACGTGGATTTCGCCTCACTGTTCACTCCAGGTCTAAACGAATCGAATAAGAAAGTGCTACATGAGGCACTGAAAATGACGATTTTAGGCACTTATGCAGAAGTACCACAACGAAGGCTAAAGCTTATTTTCACTCCAGATTCAGCAAAACCTGCCAGTATGAGGCTAAACATTTATAGTTTGGGCCTTTTTGGAAAAATGCTAACACGTTGATTTAACCCAATGTTCACTTGAGGTGCAAAAGAATCGAATATGATAGTACTACATAATGCACTATAAATGACGATCTTAGGCCATTCTGTTGAAATACCACCACGTAGATAGCTAGATTTAACTTATTTTCACTCCAGATACAGCAAAACCTGCCAGTTCTATATTTTTAATGTTCCGTTTGTGCCTTTTCGGAAAAATGCCAACACGTGGATTCAACCTAATGTTCACTCCACTCCTTACAAAAGCCTGGAGTAAATATCTATGTATTCTCTTACATGTAATTTGTGTTACTAGTGAAAAATCACTATGATCAATCACAACCTTGTTACAATTATTTTCACTTTTAAAAAGCAGGTTTTTTCACGCTGTCTGAGATGGCAGAACTTTATTTGTTGCTGTAAATATTCTAACATGGCTTAACCAATGGATTTTGGAGAATTTTTTTAATGTCTAGAAGAAAAATCGAGATACAAAGAAAAGCTCTCAAAAGGGATTGTAGAAAATGGAGAATATCAAGAACTGAAGTTGCTAAATGATTTCTGCCTTATATTTGAAACATAACATTTTCATGCTGTGATCACTAATGTAAACACAATGGCCCTATTTGCTTTGTAGATTACTTATAATTATTTTAGTAAACCTGCATAATTCTTTGCAGTTAAGTGAACAGCTTTTTCTTTGCTACTCTCCCACAGTGATGTTAATTTTTCATTGAAGTTTGTAATAATATCTCAGTACTGATATAATGAACAAATTACATCATGGGTAGTTCCTTTGTACAATTTTTATTCACTTGTTATGAAGAATAACAAACTCATTCGCTTGCTGTGCTCATTCATCCTTACGGTATAGTAATTCTTTGCAACTTGTGAATACTGAAAAATCATACGTGTTTACTAACCATAAAGTAATCTCCCTTTCTGACCTACATATAGATTAAATCAAATCAACTTTGTTTTACGAGGGTTGCACATAACAGTCTTTCGACTGACAAACCTGTGGCCCTCGGATTCCCGATCGAATTGGAATTTAGAAGTGTTGGTTTTTGTGGAGGGAGGAAAACCGGAGAACCCGGAGAAAAACCCTCGGAGCAAGGACGAGAACCAACAACAAACTCAACCCACATATGACGCCGGGTCCGAGAATCGAACTCGGGCCACATTGGTGGGAAGCGAGCGCTCTCACCACTGCGCTATCCCTGCTCCCCTCAAATTACATCATGGGTAATCTGCTTTAAGCTGAAGATAACACTTTTACAATTACATAAAATAACTTGAGTTCATTAACAGAAAGTCCAATAGATTGCTATTTTCAGGTTAAAACAATTTAACTAGGCTGGAAACAGATTTAATCTGAAAACCATTTTAACATACACATGAGCCTGTACAAAAAAATCAAGTTACAAGTGGGATATTTATGGTATGCCACGAGAAAACATTGCATAACTACAGTATTTCATCTGCTGCCTCTTCTTCTAGTAATGCATACATGTATACATTGCTTGAGGAATACACACAAAAGGCTGTACAACATTAGATGAATATACGTAAATAAAGGTGAAACTTGTCAGGAGCTTTTATTTTAGTGTTACCGTATTCAGTTTGGAATCCTCCATCTGCTTTAGGAAAAAGCCACCAGATTATACATACAGCTATAAAATTAATAAGTTGTGCTGTTGGTGTTTAAGTCATTGCAAATTCTTGTTTTTAGAATATTTTGTTTTGTTTGGATCACAGGCAGACAAGTCTCTGTATTTGAGGACGCGTGACGTAAGCGTCACGATATGCACTATTTGATCCCATACAATCACTGTAATTTGTAACAATTGACCTCGGCTTGAGTCAACTGATCATGAGAAATGCTCCATAAAATACTGAATTTCGCATCTTCTGATCCCAGACATTGATCGTCAATTACAGGTCAATTGTCACAAATTACAGTGATTGTAATGTATGGGATCAAATAGTGCATAACGTGACGCTTACGTCACGCCGCCTCAAACACAGAGACTTGTCTGCCTGTGTTTGGATGTGAGAATGGTCGCAATGTAAAGCTGTTTACTCATGCGTTCCTGGGTTTTGTTCGCTGCTTGGCAAATTCCATGATGTCCGCACAACATTTTTCATCTCTAGTACACAACATGTATCAGGTTTTTTCCAAAGATTTAATATTTTGAATGTCGGATTCGAGAGATTGACTCAATTTAATTGTTCATTCATATTCAGAAATTTCCTCCAAAAATCTAAACTGAGCTGGTTTAAAAAATACAGCAAACTAGCGGCTTAGGTTTCGGTTTGGCTGTAATCTTCAAGGCATGGGATAAATGCATGTACTGTACGTGCACATGAAGCCAGACTGTCATACAGTAGAAAGCTTTCTGTATTTAGATAGTAGCCTACTAAGCTGGGGTATACAAGGAACCAGTTCCAAAAGATTTGGGTCAAAATAACAGACTGGATAAGCCTTTACATCAGACTATTTTGGAACCAGTCTGGAATGGATCCAAATTAAACTGGACATGGTATTTTGTGGGTCCAGTTTTGGATCCCTACCAGACTGGTTCCAAAACAATCAGACATTAACAGAAGCTAATCCAGTCTGGATTGTAGCCTGAGTGGACCATGAATAATATTTTATTGTTACATGAAAACTTTATCAACCACATAACAGAAATTTTTTGAAAGTTTTTATTGAATGGCGAAGCAAACAAGACTAAATGTAGTTATTCCAAAGTCAAGATTGAAGTCCAATTGATCAACAGTTCTATTTCAAAATGGCAGCTCTGTACTTGAATGGGTGAATGAAGTCAGCTTTTTGTCATTTTTTGAAATCTGCTCTGAAGTGAAGGCTGCATTTTAAAAATTCTTACACAGAAGGCCCTCAGTTATTTCAACTAGGAGTGGCACTGCAGTCACTGCATCAAGCTAACATTTATAAACTGTAGTGCATTTTATTGCACAGTTATTATTTTGTTTGTGTTCTTTAAATAGAATATTTGGTACTTTTGTGAGCGATGCCATTTTTGCCAGATCTTAAAACGTACAATCGTCATGTATGTGTCCAAGTGAGTGACCACATTCCTACGTTGGCTTAGTTTTTTCTTAGCTACATCCCTGTAACTGGTGTGGAAAATATCTTTTGTTAGTATATATGCATGTAGTAAGTACTGTCATGTACCACACAAGTGAATAGTGCTTTTTGCGGTGCTGATTGGTTAATTAGCAAAGTACCGGTACAAAACAATGTACAGTGTATATTCACGCCCTTTGCGCATCGCTTTGTTTACTTAAAGTGATGGTTTAGTCCTCTAGTTATTCAACTTGTGTGGTATACATGTATACTTATTATTCACCTCAGGGTCGGTCAATGTGGTAGATATTTACCGCGGGGCGAGATAAATATCCACCACTATTCACCCCCACTTTGGTAAATAAATGTTAATAAAACTGAGGACTTCGTTACCTAGGGGTTTACAGATTTAATGTACAGATTTAAGTTTCTAGTCAATATTAATATACATGTACTGTTGTTTTTACTTTTTTGCAGATGTACCATGAGGGAATTTTTCAAATTTTTCAATAATAATAATTAATAATATAATAATAATTTTTTGAAGTGTGAAAAAAATATTGCAGGCCAGCAGTTGTAACCACTAATTGTTGTCCCCGAATCATCCTTCCTGTGTTATTTTAAGAGGAAAAAAATTAATCAAATGTAATTTTAATTTCTAAAACTAATCAAAGTTACAATACCTAGTTGATGCTATGATTTATTTTGTATCAATGATGAAAAATGAAAATTGTTTGGTTAAATGGATTTATTCTAATAAATTTAGGATCAAAGAGGCAAAAAACGTGTCGTCTTACTTTGGCAGGCATTTCATTTAATTTTGCAGTAGGCATCAGAAACTAATTAAAAGAGAAGGTGAATGTAACAAGTTAACTTGGTTTTTGCAACAAAATCATTATGACAAGAGTATCTGACAATGAGCAGCCAATTGCAAGTAACCTGTGTTACTTCCAAAGATGTTTGCTTGTTTGGAAAACCTGAGCTTGCTCAAGTGAATGGAAGCTACAGTATGTGAAAATGAAATGAAGACTGTACATCTATTTCTACATCTATTATACATTTACACTTCAGCAAAAGTATGATCTCACCAATTTGGTAAGTTTTTGTATGTTTTCTTTTTTTCATTACTTTGATAAATTATTTTGATTTCTATTTTCATTTTAACAACCACCAGAATCACATGTACAGTACATTGTACATGTACTTGATTCAACTTTGGAAAAGCAGTTTAAGATTTTTCATGGTGGTAATGTCTTTGTCTGCCTCATGAAAAGCAAGTGAGGGGCCAAATTCATGGGTAGTGAAAATGTCATCAAAAGCCATTACTTTTTTCATGACTCATTAATATTCTACCGTTCACGGGAAAACAATGGGTTTTTCATGGGGCATGAAATTAATGCCATCATGAAAACCCCATTAATTCCAACACCATGAAAAATGAGCTTTTTGATTCATGGGTTTTTTATCATCATTAAAAAGCCATTAAAAAACCATGATGGGCTCGATTTTGTTTCATGGCATTTTCATGGGTATTTTGTTCATTAAAGTTTTTTCATGGGTCCTGAAACGTTGAATATTAAGGGGATTTTCATGGGTTTCTCATGAGATTTTCATGTAGTATTCATGATTATTTTCAATGAAAAAACCGTGAAAATTGAACCATTAAAATCTCCTGAAAAACGTATGAAAAGGCCATGAATTTTCCATGAAAAAATTCAGTGGTTTTTCATGGGTTTTAACTTCATAGTAAGATTTAACTTAATTTCACTCCAGATACGGCAAAACCTGCCAGTTCTAGATTTTTAATGTTCCGTTTGTGCCTTTTCGGAAAAATGCCAACACGTGGATTCAACCTAATGTTCACTCCACTCCAAAAGGACCGAATAAGAAAATGCTACACGGAACACTGAAATTGACGATTTTGAACCCTTGTGTTGAAATACCACCTCGTAGATTAAAGTTTGTTTTCACTCCAGATCCAGCATAATCTTAAGCTTATTTTCACTTCACATCCAGAAAAAACCTACCAGTATGAGGCTAAAAATATACAGTTTGGGCCTTTTTGGAAAAAAGCCAAGACGTGGATTCAACCCAATGTTCACTCCAGGTGCTAAAGAATCGAATAAGAAAGTACTACATAATGTACTGAATATGAAGATTTTAAGCCCTTGTGTTGAAATACCACCACGTAGATTTAACTTATTTTCACTCCAGATCCAGCATTACTTGTCAGTTTGAGACTTTTTGAAAAAATGCCAACACGTGGATTCAGCCTAATGTTCACTCCAGGTCCAAAAAACCGAACAAGAAAGTGCTACACGAGGCACTGAAAATGACGATTTTGAGCCCTTGTGTATAAATACCACCACGTAGATTAAAGCTTGTTTTCACCCCAGATCCAGCATAACCCGACGGATTGAGGCTTGAAATGTACAGTTCAAGCCCTTTTGAAAAATGGCAACACGTGGATTTAGCCCAATATTTACTCCAGATCTAAACGAATCGAATAAGAAAATACTACAGGAGGCACTGAAAATGACGATTTTTTTGCCCTTTTGTTGAAATACCACAACGAAGACTAAAGCTTATTTTCACTCCACATTCAAAAAAACCTGCCAATATAAGGCTTAAAATGTACAGTTTGGGCCTTTTTGAAAAAAATGCCACCACGTGGATTCAACCCAATGTTCACTCGAGGTGCAAAAGAATCGAATAATAAAGTACTACATAATGCACTAAAAATGACGATCTTGGGCCCTTCTGTTAAAATACCACCGCGTAGGTTTAACTTATTTTCACTTCAGATCCAGCAAAAATTGCCAGTTTAAGACTTGAAATGTACAGTTTGGGCCTTTTCGGGAAAATGCCAACACGTGGATTCAACGTAATGTTCATTCGATGTGCAAAAGAATCGAATAAGACAGTACTACATAATGTACCGAAAATGGCGATTTTAAGCCCTTGTGTTGAAAAACCACCACATAGATTAAAGCTTGTTTTCACTCCAGATCCAGCATAATCTGCCGGTTTAAGGCTTGAAATGTACAGTTCAACCCTTTTTGGAAAAATGCCAACACGTGGATTTAGCCTCACTGTTCACTCCAGGTTTAAAAGAATCGAATAAGAAAGTACACATAATGTGCTAAAAATGACGATTTTAAGTCCTTGTGTTGAAATACCACCACGTAGATTTAACTTATTTTCACTTCAGCATCCAGCAAAACTTGCCAGTTTGAGACTTGAAATATACACTTTGGGCCTTTTCGGAAAAATGCCAACACGTGGATTCAACTTAATGTTCATTCGATGTGCAAAAGAATCGAATAAGACAGTACTACATAAGCTTACATAATGTTCCGAAAATGGCGATTTTAAGCCCTTGTGTTGAAATACCACCACATAGATTTAAGCTTGTTTTCACTCCAGATCCAGCATAATCTGCCGGTTTAAGGCTTGAAATGTACAGTTCAACCCTTTTTGGAAAAATGCCAACACGTGGATTTAGCCTCACTGTTCACTCCAGGTTTAAAAGAATCGAATAAGAAAGTACACATAATGTACTAAAAATGACGATTTTAAGCCCTTGTGTTGAAATACCACCACGTAGATTTAACTTATTTTCACTTCAGCATCCAGCACAACTTGCCAGTTTGAGACTTGAAATGTACAGTTTGGGCCTTTTTGGAAAAATGCCAACACGTGCATTCAACCTAATGTTCACTTCAGGTCCAAAAGGACCGAATAAGAAAGCGCTACACGAGGCCCTGAAATTGACGATTTTAAACCCTTGTGTTGAAATACCACCACGTAAATTAAAGCTTGTTTTCACTCCAGATTCAGCATAATCTGCCGGTTTGAGGCTTGAAATGTACAGTTCAAGCCTTTTTGGAAAAAATGGCAACACGTGGATTTAGCCTCACTGTTCACTCCAGGTCTAAACGAATCAAATAAGAAAGTGCTACATGAGGCACTGAAAATGACGATTTTAGGCGCTTGTGCTGAAATTCCAAAACGAAGGCTCAAGCTTATTTTCACTCCACATCCAGAAAAAACCTACCAGTATGAGGCTCGAGGTGCAAAAGAATCTAATAAGAAAGTACTACATAATGTACTGAAAATTACGATTTTAAGCCCTTGTGTTGAAATACCAGCACGTAGATTTAACTTATTTTCACTCCAGATCCAGCATAACTTGTCAGTTTGAGACTTGATATGTACAGTTTGGGACTTTTTGAAAAAATGCCAGTACGTGGATTCAACCTAATGTTCACCCCAGGTCCAAAAGGACAGAACAAGAAAGTGCTACACGAGGCACTGAAATTAACGATTTTGAACCCTTGTGTATAAATTCCACCACGTAGATTAAAGCTTTTTTCACCCCAGATCCAGCATAACCTGCCGGTTTGAGGCTTAAAATGTACAGTTCAAGCGTTTTTGGAAAAATGCCAAAACCTTTTTTCTTGAAACCAATTTAAAACGCTGAAACGGAATGGTCTTGGAGCGGCTTTCACTTGAGTGTCGAAAGTAACTTGCGTTTGTTCATCATCAGAGAGGTAAACTCTGATATGCCTATCTATATATTAAAATATAAAAATGTTTAAAACAGATCTAAAAATATAAAAGGATACTCTAAATTTTCGATCGCCTTCTGCGGTATTCTTCAGAGAATGATGGATTTTTGCAAGGTTCGCAGAATTCTAATAAGTTGCATTGACGTTATTGTTCGTTGCCCCCATGGGGAGCAACTAGCGATGCGTAAACCCTTGGGAAGGGCGCTCTTTCGTTTATAGTGTTTTTGTCGAGGAAAGAATGTAAAGACTCAAGAAACAGTCTTTTGTTCTTGCTGCTTACACCTGTTTCAAGAATTTCGGCGTAACTTGGATGTATGTCGTGGCCGATTTCTGCATGATGTTTAATCGCGGAGTT
>NW_027558418.1:0-10818 GCF_052425735.1 Oculina patagonica
TAGAATGATGTTGGAAAAATCGATCGAGTGTTTTTGTACACTTTTTATACATCTTTCTCGAGGCTCAATACACCCTTTGACACTCCAATTTTACTCGGGCAGAATGACGCGTAAAACAGTTTTCAATACATCCATTGGCCGTTTTTATACTAGAGACGTGTTACCCGTCTGGACGAGCCTCGGCAAAAATTTTGTTTTTTCGTCTGGTTATGCGTCTCTAGTATAAAGACGGGCACAAGACGAGTTACCCGTCTAGACGAGCTACTTTTCGAAATGCGTCTTGAAAGACGGATAACGAAAGGAAGCTCGTCCAGACGTGTTACGCGTCTTGTGCCCGTCTTTATACTAGAGACGCATAACCAGACGAACAACAAAATCTTTGTCGAAGCTCGTTCAGATGGGTAACACGTCTTTAGTATAAAAACGGCCTTCTTTTAATTCTTTCAGCAGTGCGTGGCCTAAATACAACACAATGCCTCACACGTTACAACAATTCTTATACATGTCCACAGCTGTCTGACCCTCCTGAGCGAACACACTGTTGTTTATTGAATAATCAGCCTGTTTGTTGTCTGCCGGGAGGTTCATCATGCAGCCACAGTGCTGATAAGCGAAATTATTGCCCGCGCCCAGATGATGGAAAGGAACGAACACACTGTTGTATATGGGATAGTCAGCCTACCTGTTGTCTACCGGGAGGTTCTTGGTGCAGTGACAAGTATGCCGATATCCGAAATTATTGTCCAGGCCCCAACAGTGAGGAGAATGAGCGGGACTGCTGTGTGTGGGCGGGAGCTAACGGGCAAGACTGTTGCAGGTGAGGAAAACGTGACATTTCTACTGTGTCATAATCAATTGTTATATCCCCACCCCTGTCTCAAATATCGTTGATAAATGTTCCGTTCTATGCAATTTAACTATTTATTTGGGATAGTGTGAACGTACAGAGCAAAGTTGGAAACCTGGGAATATAGCTGACCTGTTTTAAAAAAAATCGCAAGTTCCTGAGTTTTGACTGGTTAACAGGCAATGGTATATGAGCTCATAAAAATTGTAGGTGTTTGTGATAACGAGAACAGCCGGGAAGCTTCAAATATTGCAATTTTTCAGTTATTTTACTCGCACTTGTTGGATATGAGATAGTTGTAGCCAACTTAGCACTATGCATATCCAACGCGCACTCGTTAAATAAGATTCTAGAGACATTTAGCTACAGGTTTTTTACTTTAACGGCAAACCGCAAACGGCAGTTTTAGCTTAGTTGTTTGGCGTTTGAGGTATCATGAAGTCTACCTGTTTAGCTAGACGTCTTCAACCTCGAGCAAATTCGCGTAGATAACAAAGATGACTTGTCAAATTCTAAAATTCAAAATTACCAGTGATCCAGTCTAACACCCACGCTTTCTTTATCGACGGTTGTTGAAGGCGGCACGAAAGAAAGCACACAAACTGCTGGTCAAGATTCACGGCAAAATCAAAATTTATTTTTTTCTTTCATGGTAAATACAATTCTCTCAAAAACTGCTCTGTTTTGTTACGGTATCTGTGAAAGAAATAGCTAACCTTAGCGTTTACTGGTTCGCCTTCAAAACATTCGTCCGTTCCACTGGATGTTTTCTGAGAAATATACGGTGAGATTCCGAGAATTTACTTGCGAGCTTTCCGCCGCCATATTGGATTTGCGACATATCAAAAGACAAAACTGCTCAATCTGCACTCTTTCATCTTGAATTTTTTTCTTTGTGTCTAGACAAATAACTATTTCAGATATCTATAGCGTCAATACGTGAGATAACTAAAAATAAAAGAGAAGAAACCTTGAAGGAAATCACCAACGTGAAAAGCTACCTCTCGCCGTGGAAAACGTGCGTTGTAAACCTCAAACGTGACCTCGGGGCCTGAGCACGTGATTCCCAGACGTTTGCGGTTTGACGTTTATAGCCGAAAACCTGAAGCTAAATGTCTCTATTGTTAATAACTAGAAATAGCTGACACTAGGTTGCCCCCGAAGTTTCGACGATGTTTATCGGTTTTTCTTTGCTGTTCATCCTTTTCTACAACTCAGACATTTGATTGGAAATTAATTTTCTATTTTGGATGATTATTAATTATGATACGGTAAATCATTTAATTACAAGAACGCAACAGCATCTTGACATCATTTTGTCATGTTTTGCTGTGGTGGGGGATCTCAGCTAGACTCAAGCTAGACTTTAGAAAAAGTCCGTCGTCTTTATTAATTTAACACGCCGGGACGGTCGACCTATCGCGACTTGCGTGGCTCGTTTTTGCGACTTCGTCGCTTTGAATGGGCCGCTTTGCGGGCTCGAATCGAACTCACTTCACTGTGGTATAGTCTTGATCTCAGCGAGGATAAACTTTAGAAACAGCAAAACGTTTTAAAATTACCATTTGAGCCGGCCCAATTGTTTTATAAATATATGGGCTGAGAGCCCGAGCATGAAGAATGACATGAGAATGATCAATCTTTAGAAAGAAAAGGATGTCGAAAGAATTTCTTACCTCTGTCAAAGCAAACGCCTGCCGCGAGTTTTAAATAATCACAATGCATCTCGAGATCTCTTTTGAATTTCTTTTCTTGATGCCGCATATCATCTTGTAAAATTAAAATTTCGTCCGGAAGTGGACCGATCAAGACTTTTAAAGTTTTCTCCATTCGAGTAGTTTGTGCCTGGTAAATCACGGTCAGTTGGACAAAGGTATCTTATCGTAAATCACGCTTCATGACAACGATTAACTTTTTAAAAGGAAAGGATACCGAAAGAATTTCTCACCTTTGACAATGAAAACGCTTGACTTTCTAAAAGTCGCTCGCTTCTGGTTTCCGGTTTCGCCTGCCGCGAGTCTTTTTTAAATTTCTTGCAAATCTCGTCCGGAGATAGACTGATCAAGGCTTTTCTCCGTTCTAGTAGTTTGCGCTTGGTAAATCGCGGTTTTGGACTAAGGCTTGCTTATCGTAAATCGCAGACAAATTTGAAGATATGGCTTGATATGTTCGTACGTGTTCCTAGACATACGGTATTTCTTCTTCGGCCACTCAGATGTAAAAAATGTGGATTTTCTTACTTCTCTGCGAGTTACTTAGTTAATTATCGCGAAGTCTTTTCAACAATTGCATTGCTTTCGGCGTTTAGACATTGTGAAATGAATAGGCCTCGAATAAAACCTCAAATTATCTTTTTCAAAATTCTGCCCAACTGCAATCAACCTTTACAAGCTTCGTTTGTTTACTTGTTGTCATCCGTGCACGTGCTCATGCTTGGGCTGTCATCATTACCCAATCATCGTTTACTTGCGTCATCATTGACCAGTCACCGTATGTCGGCATTTTACAACTCCCGATACCTACTTGCGGGCTTTCAGCTTGGCGGCATTTTACAACTCCCGAGACTATTTGCGGGCAAAAATTGATCAAATCGAGATTTTTCCCAGTATATACTATATATTCGCGCGGATTACAATGATGCCTCCTCGGGTTTTGGCCTCTGGGCCAAAACCCTGCGGGGGCAATAATCCATAAAAAATTCCCCGCGCATCCGATTGGTCTAAATGCGTCACGTGATGCAGTTTTGAACGCCGACAAAACTACTTCGACAAAATCTTTTGTAAAAGATTTCCCCGAAATGAGCGGCCTTGTCTAAAAAATTTAGACAGGATTAAAAACACAACAGCTTTCATTTAGCTTAAAAGATATGCACTGATTATTGTACTTGGACATTATCTCTTTCTCTAAGTTCGCAGTTTTCTTCAAGCTTCACTCAAATATCATGAAATGTCAGTGCATATTTTTCGCGCCATCTGAAACTTTCATCTTTCTCTAATATAGCGGTAATGATCGATTTTTCATATGGAATGCGGGCAGTGGTACACTAGTTTTCAAACTGAAAAGTTGTTGTTACTTAAAAATCCGTTTGAAAGCCGAGACTATGGAGACCTTTGATCAACGTGTTCTTGTGAGCTCCGCTCCGCTCACTAAATAATTATTATTAATATTCTTGCTCGCGAATGGCAACATATTGCACCAGAAAAGAAGGGAGAGCTTGCAACAATACATATAACATCCCAGTTAGACTTGCCACAAGTCGACTCTTTTGAGCAACGAAGTCGCGATAGGTGACCTAACTACCGGAAACGGGCTTTGAGAAAGTCTACATCCCAGTAAACATGAAACAGTTACTAATAACTCAGAAAAATTAGACGAAGAAATGGCTGCGAAATTCGCAGAAGAGGACACTGAGAAATTGGATCTCATACTTTCAAGACTTAGCAACTTAGATTCAAAGATAGAGGATTTAATTAAACTAACAGGATGTTAAACGCTTACAAAGCAAAATCTCCACTCTGGAAGTATATGTTGGCGTTGTTGAAGACAAACAGAAGACTAATTTTGTGAACAACCACATCCAAAAGCTTAAAAGAAGTATTGGTACAGGGGTAGGATTTTTCTGTGTATTGCAAAAAATAATGTGGCAAATCAAGAGAAAATAAGAGGACTTATCTCCTTATTTTCTCTTGATTTTCTCTTGGACAAATTCATCAAATTTTATACATACATTAATGCAGTAAGCGCAAAAAAAGAAAATTGCGAAAACCACCGAAAAGTATGTACAAGTTTTCTTATGGCTTTGGCAGTTCAAACTCTATAGATATTTACGTAGATACGCCAAAAACAGGGGGAAATCATCGCGTAGAGACCTAAAAGTTTTATAACTTAGTTTAAGAACAAGCCGATAACTCTTCTCATGATTTATCCTGTCTTCATCGTCTTTTTTTAGGGACAAGTTCACCGGGTTGTATGTCATACTCGGACTGATGATTGGAGGCCCTGTGGTTGGTTTTTGTGTTATTTTTGTTGTCGATCGCTTACGCGAATGGTTGCGGTGTTGATCGGAATCACGATCAATGATCTTAAGTTACTTAGATCATGGTGCATCCTTACCGAAAGTGGATCTGTGGATTCATCGGTTTCTCGATTCACCACGTTCGTGTGATCTTAATCTAGTTACCAGAATAGTCTTTTAAACCTTAGCATAAGAGCTTATTTATTCATGGGCGTATGTACGGCATTTGAGCTTTACAAAAAGGACTTATTCGGAGATTTGAAATACTGTTTTCTATCCCTCCAGCTGTTTTATACTATAAGGCAAAGCATTTCAAAGTTCCTGGCCCTAAAGTGGTATTGTAAATATTATTAATTATGAAATGAATTAATAAAATGGGAATATAAGACCGCAACCATTAAGCAGAACAAATCTTGTTCACATTGTAAAAGTTTGGAGCGTTCACTCGCTGAAAATTTGTTAGAAAATATAAGATTTCGGCTGTCGAAATACAGCCTTTAACGAATGATAAAAATGGCGCGAATGAATGAATATATAGAGTAAAAATGTGTGAAAAAATACAGAATAAAAATGCGCAAATAAGGTGTCAAAAACGAGTAAGAATTTGATTAATAAAAAGAAAACTATTTTAAAAGAATGGAACATTGTCTGTGTAATGAGTTAGCATTGTTGTCTGCTGCAGTTATCATGGCAGTGTGCCATGACTCAAGACTTGTCGCACCAGATCGTCACCCTTTTTTGGTGCTCGTTCATCCATTTTCCAATTGCCCACAATGCACTTTGTTTGCCCCCCACATTTTGCATAAACTATTGTTTTGGAAATATGCAGTCCTCCCAAGAGAATTTGAAAACAATAGTTTATGCAAAATTTGGGGGGCAAACAAAGTGTATTATGGGCAATTGGAAAATAGAGAATGCACAGTTCGAAACGTTCGATCCTCTGTTGCAATATTTTCCGTCCGCCGTGACTTCCTAGACTAACGGTACAGTAACAACCCGCAGGTATTTAAAGAAGCTTTTCTTTTTTTAAGTTAACCTAAACAGGTAGCCTTAAAGGTTCTTAACAGGTTCTTACCTTCTGAAGAAAACTTTACATCTACGTGAAATGGTCGGAAATCTTCGGAAAATCGTCAAAAACCTCTTTTATAGTAGGTTTATAAAATAAACAAAATAATACATGGTTGCTTGGAGAAATTAAATTTATCTTCTCGTGTTCAACTCGATATCTCACGAGTTAGCGCACACGAGAAGATAAATTTCATATCTCTATATCTCCTTGCACTGACTCCTAGCCAGTGGGGAAAGACAGAGAAAGTGAACACATTTATAAACGTTTTTGTATCACCAATGACCTCACAAAATTTCCGACCATTTTGACATGCATAAACTTGTTAACATTTTCGGGAAAATGTCCCATTAGCTTTGTCATCTCAACTTCGTTCCGCGAGTCTTTCGTCGTTCATAAAACAAGAAAAATAAATTACCTAGGAACGAGGATGTAACTAACTTGATAAACAGTTTGTGGTCTCACTCAAATATCTGCTACAAGTTCTTGTTTATTTCTGTGCGTCAAGTGTTCAATGAACCGTGTAAACACCGTGCTCAGTTTAATGTCTAAACCTTCACATTGACTACAGCATAAAATATTTTACTATTGATGGTCAATATTTGATAGGTCCTACGATTTCGATTTCTCAAACTCATTAATAATTCATGACGTTATAAGCCAACCAGAGCGCCCTATTCGGGTCAGGTGGATGAGTTGGAAACTCAATGAAACACCAGTTGAATATCACTTGTGTTTCATCACGTTTTCATCACTGGTGGTAAAATTGTTCTAAGTCTGCATATTCATATATTACTTAAACACAGCTTAACATGAATCATTAATTTTTTATAAACAATGACCAAGAAAAACATTTCAAATTACAAACTGACATGCTGAAGTCATTTACAGTACATTTCTTAAAGTCACCAAAACAGACTGGCATAGTATCCATATCCACATTCTGAGAAAATTTTTCTCACTGCCGGAATCGACACTAGTTGTCGCACTTACTGTTGTAGTTGAGCGTCAATGCGTCCATCAATGTTATGGCCGAGTAAGAGGCTGATCTTTGTGCAATTCATAATCTTTAAAAACTCCACCAACTTCGAGTATTGGAACCTTGACACTTCGCACTCGTTGCCAATCCTCAAAAACCCCCAATGCCCACTTTTTTTTATATCTGGTAGACTTCGGTACTGCTATCTCTACGCAAAGTACTTCTTCCTCGATTGTTTTCGGGAAGCGAAACCTTCCTTCGGCCATGGCAAAAACAATATGTAAATCCCTTCAAGTTCACAACTTTTTTGAATACAATTTTGGTGCAACGCGAAACTGCTGGATACTCAGAAATACAATGAATGCCGACTGAATACAACAAATCACACATACAAGGCATTTTAAAGAAAGATGGGAAAAAATACAACAATGCACAATTTTGTATTGTTTCTTTGGAGAAGGTATTTCAAAAGCTCGTGCATCGTGTTTCATAACGATTTCCAGACACTCGAAAACAGATGAACTCGGCCGAAGCGGCCTCGTGCTTTCATCTGTTTTCTCGTGTTTGGAAATCGTGATGAAACACCCGCACTCGTTTTTTGAAATAATACTAATTAACCGTTTTTGACATTGATACACACTAAACTGTTCTCAGAACTTATCTTTTCTTTTATTAAGTGAACTAGCTTTCTAGTCTCTGTTCATTTTCGAAATAAAGAGATAAACGTAGACAGGTCAACAGTTGAAAGAACCTTGCAAACGCGTGAAAAATTCCATTGCGGTCGGAGTGATCAAAAACCTTTTTTTAGATCTTCGCGAGACGTGCCATTATAAACATTTTAGTTTTTGTTCGGTAATATGCCTGGCAAATTTCGCCACATACAGAAAACATTTCAACAAGTCAACAGCATGCATGCTCGTCAATATTCATCCCTTTACATTTGTCCGGCTCTAAACCGGTCAAGAGTGAAATGCACAAAAATTCGTCAATAAGAGTATTGAACGTATGAAGTATATAGCATGCTCTTTTACATGTTTTATCACTTAGTTACCCCACAAAAGTTATGATACTGCGTCATTTTTAATATACTTCCGCTTACTTGACGTAATATCACTAACCACTGAAAATAAAAAACTTGCCCTGTCGAGTTTATTCATCACTTTTACACCGACTTCCTCAAAACTATGATTGGATGCCATTTTTTTAAAAATTTTTGTTCTCTTGATTTTCTTGGCCGCAGGTAAGTTTTCTATTGTCGCTTTTTTTTTATTTTTTGTATTCAAAGGACTCTCAAAGCAAAAAGGCAATTTAATTGTTAGTTGAAGAAGTCGATTTGGGTTTCTTTACGAACTTACATCCGTTCTGTTGATTTTTTTGTTGTTGCTAACGTTTGCTATCTTCATCAGCAGTAGGTGGCCTAAATATAACACGATGTCTAGGGCCTCACAACGATTCATACACATGTCCGCAGTTGTCTGATCCTCCTGAACGAACACACTGTTGTTTATGGAATAATCAGCCTGCTTGTTGCCTGCCGGGAGGTTCTTCATGCAGCGACAATGCCAACAAGCGAAATTATTGCCCGCGCCCTCAAGATGGGAGTGCACAAACACGCTGTTGTGTATCGGAAAGTCAGCCTACTTGTTGTCTGCCGGGAGGTTCTTCATGCAGTGACAATGCCAACAAGCGAAATTATTGCCCGGGCCCCAACGATGAGAATGAGAATACACATTGTTGTGTATCGAAACGTCAGCCTACTTGTTGTCTACCAGGAGGTTCATCATGCGACTCGTATGTTGAATTTCGAAACTATTGCCCAGGCCCTAACGATGGGAAGGATTATCGGGACTGTTGTGAAGAAGTATCTGCAAATCTTGGCCTTCTATATCCAACTTGTTGCAGGTGAGCCTTCGTTAAGCGTCGCATTCCTTCGTGTCAAATTCATTTTTTTACGAGAAAATTAAATGTACACGAGGGCCACACAACGCAAGGCAAAATTCTTTGCCGGATCTCACGTAGCTTGGAGCTGTTAGTCGGTACTAGAACCGTCTCCAGGTGTTAGTTTAAAATGCACGGCTACTACGATAGCACTTGGGTTTAGTTTTTAATTAGTTTTGGCCGATATTCTGACTTGTCAACTTGTCTTCTTCTCGAGCTCTGGCTCTTTAGAAGATTAGTTGACTAGGGTATGTTTCTTTGGTCTGCAAAGCAGTAATAAAAAATATATTTATTTACATGTATCACCATGTATTGTATAATTACATGGGTTTTGCAAATCAACCTATTCAGAGCATTTCCATGGCAGCATGCGCAGAACTTCCTGCAACTTTGTTATATTTAATAGGAAATGTGTTCCTGATTTAATTTTCTTTATGGGAGGTTCTGTGTTAAAGAACAAAAATTGGAATTTTGGTAGTATCAGTACAAAACGCGCGAAATTAACGTGGAACGTGATCAACGAGCATTTATGTATATTCAGTTTTAAAAATAGTGTTGTAACGTTGTCGATATCTTCACAATTTTCCTTTGATTAAGAGTGTTTGGTTTTGCATCGGAAAAAGAAATTATCGTCTTCTTCGAATTGACCAATTATATCCTTTCTTTAAGTAAGAGATAAATACCGGTGTTTATTCAATACAATAATCTTTAGTATCGTATTTAAAGATTTCCTATAATTTTTTGACTGAAAGAACTGTTTTCCTATTTCAAAATATGCCTTTTTCCTAAGCGAAGTCATAACAAACTTAATAAGTTATCTTTTTATCTCCTTTGATTTCAAAAGAATGTACATTGACAGGGGTGTATCGAAAGGGGGGGTCCTGGGGTACCCGTGACCCCCCATTTTGGCGATTTTTTGAAAAAATATACAAACTTTGGCGGAAAGGTGCAAATCTTAAGATCAAACATGGCATCAGCGTATTACATCTTTCTTTAACAGTGCTAGATACTAAATTTATGCAGCTACTTTTGTAGGTTTGTCCCTCCCTCATGCTCACTGCTCAGAGGTTTGGTTTCGCGCTTGCTGCCGTCCGGCTGTTTGACATGTAACATCCGCTCGTTCATACACAAAATAATTAAGGTCTCCGCACACGTGGGGACATGTCGCAGCAACATGTTGTAGCAACATGTAGCAGCGACAAAATCATGTGTTGTTCACACTGAGGGGACATGAAGCAGGGACGATTTCGCGGCAGTTTTGTCCCTGCGACATGTTGTACGGATGTCAACTAGTTGGACTGCGTGCAACATGTTTCAGGGACAAAATGTTGCAAAATTTCATGTTGCACGCGCCAAAAATGTTAATTGGGACATGTCCCCGCGTGCGTGAGTACCAATGTGACACGTCCCTGCTACACGTCCTCTCAGTGTGAACAACGCATAATTTTGTCGCTGCTTCATGTCCCTGCGACATGTCCCTGCGTCTTCAACCCATGTGTGTGGAGACCTTAATGATTTTCAGAAGTGTGAAAATTGGTCAATTTTACATTTGTTAATCAAAAATAGAGTTAACCTCACTTGGGCTGTACAAAAACTATTTAAATTGATGTTAAATAGTTAAGAAAACCTTCTTTCATATCCAGGAACATGCGAGAGGCTGTACATGGCGCTTTCGCGTAGAAATATAAAAGCCCTCGAACAATTTGAATGAAATACCTTTGGAAAAATTGATTCAATAATCATGTAAAAAACTTTGACGCGAAGTTGAGTAGATCAGCTCTCAGATCGGTTTGGACAGTACGACAAGCTTGTGTTGAATTGTTCCAATTCTTTGATCGGTTTCGATTTCCTTATTGTTACACACACTGACCGTGGTTACACACATTCCATTATATTGTTACGCACATTCCATTCTCCTTTGTTAATATGGTGTCTTGCAAGCAGAAGCAGAACACAAACAGTCTTTTTTAAAG
>NW_027558419.1:0-10800 GCF_052425735.1 Oculina patagonica
GGTTAATGTTAATCGGCTTTCGAACAACCCGGCCCAGATAAATATGCTAGGAGATAATCTGTGATGTACAAGCTAAACTGTGTTTGAACACTAGTACTATAGAAAGAGAAACAATCGACTGCTGCATCAATGGTGGTCTCTAGCTAAACACAGGTTTGACTGCATTCTGACACTATATTAACTTCAGTTTCAGATAATATTTCGTAATTGTACTATTCAGTCATCTTCCTTGATTTGCAGAAGGAACAGTAACCTTGACCCAAAACACACTCAAGGTCCAGCCAGGTAGAAACGTGCCATTTTCATGTCAGGTAACAGATGGAGAAAGCTTTGTGGCTTGGATAACACCAGCCAAAGCAGCACGACCAGGAAAGCCTGGTATACCAAGTGTAAGCATCACAACATCACAGACAACAGGCAGGAGAAGAATATCAGTGTCTGGAGTCACATATACACTTTTTATAGACAGTGTGACAGTGGATGATGGTGGTGATTACATTTGCCAAGGAGAAAGTAACTCTGCAGTTTTCACTCTTGAAGTTGACTGTAAGTGTAAATTTATCTCACTTTAACTCATTGAAATGAGACCTGAAAATGTTGGGAGGTGTCGCGTCCTTTTGAACTGGAACTGGAGTACTTTAAGAGGCCCGGGTTTGAGTCCTGGCCGGGTCATTGAGTTGGGTTCGTGGGGAAGACACTGTACTCTCAGAGTACCTCTCTCCACCCAGGTGTATTAATGTGTACCGGCGAGTTTCTAGTTCTGACGGTAACCTGACCAAATACTGGGCGCCTGCAATGGACTCAACCTCGTTCCCAGGAGAGAGAGACCCTGGGAACGAGGTTGCAAATTATGGACTGACATCCCGTAAAAGAGAGTACAGTACTCACCCTTGCTTTTAGCGAATATTTAGCTGCATCGTACTGTCCTTTTAACTATTCGCTTACAGAAAACGGTAGAAATTAAAATTATATGTTAGTTTTATAGTTCTGCTGGGGTTGGGGGGCGCAGTGGCCTAATTTTTAGCGCGGACTCGAAATCGAGCGGTCCGGGTTCGAGCCCTGGCTGGGGTTATTGTATTTTGTTCCCATTCTACTCTCATAGTGCCTCTCTCCACGGCAGGTGTATAAGTGGGTACCAGCAAGCTAATACTGGAGGGTAACCCTGCGATAGATTAGCATTCCGTCCTAGTCGCTTCATGATACAGAAACCAGGATAAGCTTCGGCCTGGATGCGCCACTTGACGCGACGCATACTTTACCTGCTGGGGTTAAAGGCGTTACTCAACGAAGTTTTGGCCGCTATACTGATGTAACAAAGTGGAACACCAATATGGCGGACCCATACAAAGCTCTGTAATTTTCCGAATTTTGTTTTTCCAATAAATTGGCTGTAATGAACACTGCCAAGTTAAAATTTGTGGGATATATTCCTTTCCACTTACTCCACAATCTCTGAGTTTGCTGATGTTTTTATGCAAGCTAAACGTTCTTGTTATCTTGGGTAATTGAACACTCTATACTTCAACTCGTGAAATCTCTACCTTTTTATATACTTCCAGCCTGAAAGAGGTACCCCTTTCGGGCAACACGAGGCAAAGGGCATCTGCTAGTAGAATGATGGCTGATACAAAATTTACCGAAAAGGAATTTACGTAATGGTAACTTCTTTCAACAGTTCGAACAGACAACGTTATTACAAAACAAGAACTGCTCATTGGTCAAAATGGAACAATAATGCTAGACGTATCTTCGTATCCCTTGCCAACTTATCAGTGGTCAAAAGACGGAAACCCACTGACCTTCCCTACAGAAGGCAAAACACTTGACAAATACACTGGTTCAATAATCATCGATAATGTCAAACAGAGTGATGAAGGAAACTACTCTTGCACAATCACCTTTGGATTTTCAGAAACTGTTAGGATTGAAGTCATAGTTATCGGTAAGTTCTTTTTTCAACAAAAACTATATATGTTAAATTATTAAAAACTAAAGTATGGTAGATTGCTATTCCTGAGTTTTGATTGGTTAGCAGGCAATGGTATATGAGCTCATATACCATTGACCACAAATGTGGTAGCCGATACGCGTCAACGAGAGTAGCCGAGGAGCCCAAATATTGCAATTCTTTGGGTGTTTTTAATAAAACAATCATTCCACTCGCGCTTGTTGGATATGAGATAGTTATAGTCGTTGGCTATTTTCCATCTCATATCCAACGCGCGCTTGTTGAATTATTGCTATTAATAACAAGCTGGCAGAGCCGCGCAATCAATTTCAGTATACGTAAGCGTGGGTAAGCGTGCACCATTTAACAAATCGACCACATTTTTTCATGATCTACACTCTTATAGACCATAGAAATGACGTCAGAAAATGTTCAAAACTCAAGTGGAACCACGAGCTGTAGGCGAGTGGTTTCACTGCAAAGTTTTGGACATTTTATGGCGTCATTTCTATGGTCTATAAGAGTGTAGACCACGAAAAAATGTGGTCGATTTGTTTTATACCATAACAAACTCGAGCAAGTATTTATCCAAAGCGATGCCTGACGGTAAAGAAACTTTGCCGGGAGGACGTAAAGATTCCCGATACGTAAAAACGACAAATATGATACAAAAGAAGATGAACAAGAATTCAAAGAATAACAAGTGTGTCTATCGCTAGAAGCGAGCAAGTTGATTTTTCTTTCTGAAGATCTTGTCAGCGCTCGTTCAGACTGAACTTCGACATTTCGCTGAGTCCGCTGCCGGTTCGCTAGCACCGTTCTTCTCAGTTAGACAAAAATTCAAAAGCCTGGAAATTTTCTGTCGACAGATCACCGGAGTGGAAGTCCAAGCCTGCTTTCCGAAAACAAATGCGTACTTGATTCAAACAAAACAAGATGAAATTCGTTTTCATTCATGGAGACCAAACTTACAAATTTCAAGCCCGCGCGTGTGCGTGGCGTGATCTGACGTCACTTTCATGGTCTATACTCTCATCGACCATAACTTTGGACCAATCAGCGCGCGAGAATTCTCTCGGTTATGGTATAAAATCCAATAGTGCAAACTGCCAGGTAGCGTGAGCAAAGCACTTCGCCAGAAAATCCTTTTCTCGCGCGGGTTTTAACGTACATTTCCACCGTCAATGTTATAAAACAATTGGTTCATGCTTTTAGCTGTGCACTATCGAGTTATGGAGCACACGGGAGGTTTAGAGAGCACGAAAGAAGCGTAAGAGTTTTTATTTTTTTATTTTATTTTTTATTAATTTATTTATTGCAACACAAAGAACACTACTTACAACACAAATACATACACTACTTACAATGCTACTTACAATACATTTCTTATTACATTGTTTCTTCACTACTTTTATAAACATTTCTTTTTAAATAGTAATATCACGATATCACGCATTACAATGTCTACTATAACAAATAACATTCTTACAAAGGTTAAGGTTACAGTGTACTTACAAAATTCAGTTTTTACTAATACAATTAGATCGTAATACTAACTGTATATATTTTTAATTGTCTATTATTTATTCTTCAAGTAGTACTATATAAATATTATGCTTAATAATACAGTTCTAATTATCTAAAAGCTCACGGATGCTCGAACGCCGGACGGTTCCGTAGACAATTTGTTTTTTTAGCACGATTTTGAATGCTAGTAAGCTAAAGGATTCACTTTCTTTGGCTGCCGTGTAGATATAGTATCGAGCTACAATCAGGCAAAAATTGAGCACGTGGAAAGATCGTTCCTCGGGGTGATATGCATATATTTTATCTTTATCAAGAACCGTAAGAGTTACTCAAGGAGATAGCTGCATGAGAGAAACATTAGTTTCTTGAGTGCTCTCCAAACTTCCCAAGTGCAACATAACTCGATTATTTGAGGAATATATTTTTCTTCGAATATATTTTTCTTCCACTTCTGCAAGCCTTGAAGCTGAAGACATTTTCAATAATGCACGATTTTTGTGCACTATTGTCAATAACGCACTGTCGGAGCTTGCTGACGACAGGTAAAGAAAAATCACGTGTTCTATTTTAACCAATTGCGCGCGTGGATTTTGGACAGTGAACGGAGATTGTATATTAAAACTCGATAGTGCACAGCTAAAAGCACAAACCAACTGTTTAGTATTATCCACCACGAATTTTTCTGTTGCACTGATTGGTACAAACACGTGTACCACAGGTTACGTGGTACTCTTCTATGTGCAATACGGTAAAAGTTCCGAATGTAACGACCCTTGTGACTTTCAGTATTTGCTGCTTTTTCCTATCGTTTCGTTCGGCGGGTCGTAATTTTCGGCGGTGGGGGTGGGGTCCCCAACTTTCGGGCAGCTGAAACGCGCAGGCGACGTCACAAAGTTTTTTTGGCGTTTTTTGAAATAGTTTGTGTGTGACAAAATCTCTATTTTCCGAAAAACTGTTGTTTGTGATTTTAACTAAATTAATTAGTTATAATTAGTTTTTCTATCATTTACCAAGTTTTTTCACTTTTAGATCCACCTAGTATAAACAAGGAGGCATCTCCGACACCAGTTTACTCTATCGTGGGGAACAGAAAACCTGTTACGGTCACGTGCTCGTTTTATGGAAAGCCGGTACCCACAGTGATAATGGTTGCTGAAAATGGCACAGAGATTGCAAGAGGAAACAGCTTAGCTTCTTATGTGTTCACTACTACAACTGAAAATGACTTTGGAAAGTTTAACTGTTCTGCAGAGAATCCTCATGGAAAGGCTGAATATATGGTTGAGTTAAGAAAAGCAGGTATCTGTATGCATGGTAGCTTGTGGTTAATCATAGATTCCCTGACTTTTCACTGCTTTAATCTATTTTTCAGAAAACAGGTTCAGTGAATATGTATAATAAGATCAGGGGGGGGGGGGGGGCGTGGTGGCCTAATGTTTACTGCGTTAGATTCCACATCGAGAGGTCATGGATTTGATTTCCATTGGGAATTAATTTTTCCTTTGTCCCACGCTCGTGCATAATTAACAATCAATTTTTGGTTTTCACTTGACGTCATCAAAATTCTAAAATCCAGAATCGCGATACCCCTGACTTTTTATCCTTCACTGGCTAGTTGATCCTTAATATATATCTTATTGAAGGTTTTCAGCTCGAAAGCATCGCCGTCTTTAAGATATAACATTTTGAATTTCGGAGTTTTGCGCCACACGACATCAGAATGGCCGCCTGAAGGCTGTCACGTATGCTTAAAAAATGCATCTTCCAGTGATTTTTAAGGATCTGAACAATTGAGGTTTTACAGGAAGTGTTTATGTGAATGTTTACGTATTCACGAAGGTGAACTGACCGCTTTTTATAGCAAAAGTGAATGCTAGATGTTTTCATTGGTTTCCGGCGGCCATCTTGGTGTCCTTCACACGGACTCCAGCATGGCGTTTCTATACTGTGCTCTCTAAATTTGTGTGGAACATTTTAACGGATAACTCGAGTACGGAATTCCGTACAGATCTGAAACTTGGACACGTTTACTATTTAGTAATTTTCTACAACCTTGACTCAAAAGATTTGGTTTTATTTTTGTGCAGCGTGTGACAGTATCGTTACTTGCGTGACAGTGAAAACCAGCAATAGAACATTACTAAAAAACATATAACGCTTACAAATCGGACATTCTTACACAGGAATACTTAAGTTTAACGAAGCACCTTTCAGAATATAATTTTATACTAGTTACCTTAAGGTTACTATTTTTAGCGACTACTATTTTTTGCGATTTTTTCAAAGCAAGATTTAGCGACTATTTAATATAGCGATTTTCCGCAAAATTTAAAAAGTTAGTGATATCGTGTAAACCAGTTTTTAAAGAACATATAGCTAAGATTGAAATAATATTCAGTAAAAGAACAAACTCACTTGAAATTGAACGAGTATTTGCAATGGCAGAAAGAACAAAGTTACCGGCATCTATTTTTTAAAAATTTTTCAAGTCGACTATGCTTTTTTTTTGGGGAGGAGGGTATTTAAATTTAACGAGTATAAAAATTTGACTGAGACAAATTTTAGCGAGTACTAAATTTAGCGATTTTTTCCAAACTCGCTAACGATCGCTAAAATTAGTAGTCGCTTACAATAGTAACCTTAAGGTATTTATGTTGCACCAGTAAATTAAACCTTAGTAATTTATAACGTGTTCCTTTTGTTTTCAGATGAGCCGCAAATATGAAAGTACCAAGGGGAGCCCGTGCGCCGCAGACTAACAAAGGGTAACAATGTAACATTCCATTGTGACGTCCAGTCTGGATCTCCAAAGCCAGAAGTGACTTGGTGGTTTGGATGGACAGACACATGGAGAAAAGTTGACATTAATTATGATCCAACATACTCACACCCAACAGAAGAAACCTGGACTATTACTGGAGTTGATACAAATGATGCTGGCAAATATAGGTGCAGAGCAAAAAACATAGCTGGAGAAGCTTTTCTGAGGTTTGAAATCACAGACGTTGATAGTAAGTTGTTTTCATTTCTTTTTACTATGTGAAATTAAGGCCATTCCCCCTTTTTTCTCTGTTTAGCGTCGTCGGACCGACCCAGATTTTCGCGTTTTCAAAAAAAAAAAAGTTATACAGAAGGTAATAATAATAATAATAATAATAATAATAATAATAATAATAATAATAATAATAATAATAATAATAATAATAATAATAATAATAATAATAATAATAAAGATTTATATAGCGCCATATCCATGGCTCATGGCGCTTTACAATAAAAATGTTATTAAGAAAAAGTGAAATTTACTTAAAAAATTTACATCAGTGATAAAGGAAAAACTAACAAATAAAATAGCTAAGCTGTAAAAATGGAAATAAAAACTAAGAATCATTAAAACCTTTAAATGAAAAACTAACTAATGAAAAACTAATGAAGGCACAGAATCATTAAAACCTTTAAATGAAAAACTAACTAATGAAAAACTAAGGAAGGCAGAGACACATTATTTTAAATAATGGTTCATCCTTTTTACGCTGTTCTTGTTTGAGTTAGCTCAGTTGGTAGAGCGCCGGACTGCTATGCGGGAGGTCGTGGGTTCGAACCCCAGACCGGACCAACACTCAGGGTCTTAAAATAACTGAGGAGAATGTGCTGCCTTTGTAATTTCATCTGCAAATGGTTAGACATTCTAGTCTTCTCGGAAAAGGGCGATAAACCGTAGGTCCCGTCTCCTGTAACAGGGGACGTTAAAGAACCCACACACTATTCGCAAAGAGTAGGGCACGAAGCTCCCGGTGTTGTGGTCTGGCCTTTACAATTGTGTAGTAAAATTGCAGTACGTGTAAAGCGCATTTGAACATATACATATGAAAAATGCGCTATATAAATACATTATCTTTATCATTATCATTGAGTTTAACCACGTCGTCGATTTTTCCTTCCTCCATTGCCGCCATGTTGACTGTGTAACCATGTCTTCTTGTTTCCAGGCTCCACGGATATTATGCTAAGGTACCGGGCCTCCTAGTTCCAGACTCCTTATTCACTTTTTTTTTCTTTAATTCCGACCGACCGACCGACCCAAAATCAGAAAACTCATACGAATCAGAGAAGACATATGCACTACTGTAGATCTAGGCCATCAGCATGGACATTTTTCCAGCTGAACCTTAGATAACTCTCTCACTGCAGAAGAACCGAGTGGGAGACATATTGGGGCTGGCGGTATTGCGGTAATTCTAATCTTAAATTGTGATATTGCGGTATCCACCAAACCTGTGGGATGCGTTTTCTTGGCCTTTCATTGATATTAGTCAAACAGTGTAAAAACGTATATCCTTCACGTTTTTCTGACCATTTTTGGGTTTCTGGTTGTTTTGGAAACAAGGTGAAATAGTGTTATTCTGTCACATAAGTTCATCACTTGTGTCCAGAAATGCACGCAACAACGAAATTGACGAAATTTTGTCAAATTTGTTATATTCGTCAAAATTAACGAATATGACGAAATTGACGAAATTTCGTCAAATTCTTCAAACCAAAAAATGCCAATAACCTCTAGTGATGCATTGCTGACGGATCTCACGAATTTGGTGAATATTTGTATGTCTTGTATGTTCTTCAAACAATACTCTGGTGCAATAAAAAACAATTCGAATTCGTCGTTTTGTCTAATTTGGCGCTTTCGTGGTACCCTTCTCTCGAACTTATTCTTTCAAATGTTTCACTTTGGCGAAATTTCGAAAAAAATTCGTCGTTTTCGTCGTTGCATGCATTTCTGGAGATGTCTCTTACGTAACGTGATAATTTATGATTGTAAGTACCGGTAGTTAATCTACAATTTAACTGCTTAAATGTCAGTTTGAAATCTGGTCATTATGCAGTCCCGCTGCTCATTTTTACCTCCCTTTTTGCCCTGGCGACAACAAAACTGTAACCTATGCAGACCTACTTTGGCAATGTGGTATTTGACAATTTTTTGCGGTTATACAGTGTCTGGCACCCCCAATGTTCCCTCGTGACTGCATGAAGAGATGTCTCAGTTTAGCTGACATCCAAAATCTAAATAGTTAATGTATTATTATAATCAATCATGTTAATCATCAATTAATTAGTAATTATTAACACATTAATTATTACAAAGGAAAATACTACATTTATACCAACTTTCTTCATCCGCAGTTCAAATATATGATTTTATTGCTTCTCCGAAAGACCGAAACCATCATAATTTCTTACCCGTAAACCGCCAGATAAATACGAATCTACCCGCAAACCGACACTCAAATTTGGCTAAAACTGCCAAACCACCAGAGTATAAAAGATCCTCCAAAACAGCAGACGAAAAAATCATCTTTTTCAGAATTTTTTTTGATGTCGCGATTTGTTTTAATATAAAATGTATTGGCATGTATGAAGTACTCACACCAAATTTTGTCACTTTTAGCTGCACCCAAAATTAACAAGGATGCATCCCCTACGCCAGTCTACTCTTTTGTGGGAAACAGAAGGCCTGTTACTGTCACGTGCTCATTTTATGGACACCCGGTACCAACAGTGGTAATGGCTGACGAGAATGGCACAGAGATTGCAAGAGGAAACAGCTCAGCATCTAAAACATTTAATACTACAACTAAAAGGGACTTTGGAATGTATAACTGTTCTGCGTACAGTCCAGCTGGCAGTGCACAGTATTTGGTGGAGTTAAAAAATGCAGGTACATCTATTGTTGGACAACAGTTTTGAAAACATTGAGGTGCCTGTACACCCTTACCAGAAACGAGGAGGGGGATCATATCAGAAAAATTCAATTTGATCCCCAAAGGAAACCAATCTGGGCATGGATCAACAAGGTTTTATGACCTTAGAAGATACCGCTTTTCATGCCTGACGAGTCTAGGCATAGTATGACGGCATTTTCTATTTTTTTAAAGATAAGAGACCTTGACAGCTAAAACTTTTGGTGTTCTGACCGGAACACCCAAAGTGAGGCAAAAGTCTATAATTTTCACCCCTAAGGGAAGTGGTCATAACAAGTGTACTCGACGAGGACCCACCTTGTGTAGGGGTAGGGGGCTATGCAAGATACCAGCTGTCTGGTAAGCCAAATGGACAAAATTAATTGGCCTTAAAATTTAAATTGAGACTTTCATATTAGGTGTGCATGAAGCTTGCCTTGCAGGAGAAATGGCACAAGGAGGTTTGAATCTTTTCTTAGTTTCTACTCCTGATAGAGCGGGGGCTATACAAACAAGACACCATCTTTTAAAGCGGGCAAAGGGGGGGTACATGAAGGAACCACCTGTCTTTTTGCAGAGTGGGGTGTCCTGTCTGAGCACAATAGTTTTGACCATTTCCCTAAGCGAGATGACGACTTTTCCTTTCATTTGTGAGGAACTCCCACAGGAACCATCACCCCTGGTAGGTCATACTGATGTGGATGCTGAATATTATTATTGAATATTAAAATTAATAGCATATGCACTAGGTTTGAAAAGTTGCACTCGTACTCCGATCTGAAGGTCCTTATTGTCTCTCTTCGCCCGGGAGTGTAAATAATGCTGCACGTGCTAACTGTCGGGGCAACCAGACCAATATGCTTGGGGATAATCTCGGTGATGTACAAGCTAGACTCTGTCTGAACGCCATAGAAAGGGAAATTTTACATTTTACATTTTGAGCTGTACAAATTCTGCACTTTTAACAATCGACTGCTGAATTATGGGTGTCCTCTTAGGTTTGACTGCATTCTCCGTGACGCTATATTCACTTAAGTATCAGATGATATGTTTTTTTTAATTGTACATACTTTATCTCCTTTGTTTTGTAAACGGCACAGCTACCTTGCCCAATACCACACTCAAGGTCCAGCCAGGTAGAAACGTGCAATTTTCATGTCAGATAACAGCAGGAGAAAGCTTTGTGGCTTGGATAACACCAGCCAAAGCAGCTCGACCAGGAAAGCCTGGTATACCAAGTGTAAGCATCACAACATCACAGACAACAGGCAGGAGAAGAATCGCAGTGTCTGGAGACACATACCAACTTTTAATAGACAGTGTGACAGTGGATGATGGTGGCGAGTACATTTGCCAAAGATCAACTAATTTGGCAGTTTTCACTCTTCAAGTTGACTGTAAGTATAAATTATCTAAATTTAACTCATTAAAACCAAGCCCTTTTGAACTAAAGAGTTCATCGAGAAGTCCGGGTTCAAGCTTTGGCAAGGGTCACTGTGTTGTGTTCTTGGGCAAGACACTTTACTCTCATAGTGCCTTTCTCCACTCAGGTGTATAAATGGGTACCGGCGAGTGCAATTTTTTTTT